>NC_084742.1:50787289-50869789 GCF_033978785.1 Entelurus aequoreus
TTTTTAAGAGGAGCTTTACCTGCTAAATAAAGTTCAACATCTGTTCTCTGTCCTGGCGTCCCCCATAGATGACAGCGTCCCAGATGTGTGGAGGCATGTATGCTCCCTCATCCCTGTTGATGGTGTTGGCCCCTAGCTTCCTAATTTACTTTGCCTCCTTCTTCCCCCTCCTGTACTTATTTGTTTCTGATGAAATGACTTCTCCTTGTGTTTCTTATTATGTATTCCAAATCTGTGTGCTAAAATGTGAGTTTGTGTGTGCAATATATATATATATATGTATATATATATATATATATATATATATATATATATATATATATATATATATATATATATATATATATATATATATATATATATATATATATATATATATATATATATATATATATATACATATATATATATATATATATATATATATATATATATATATATATATATATATATATATATATGTATGTATGTATGTATGTATATATATATATATATATATATATATATATATATATATATATATATATATATATATATATATATATATATATATATATATATATATATATATATATATGCATACATACATACATACATATGTACTGTATGTATATATATATATATATATACACGTATATGTGTATGTATATATGTATGTATATACCAGTGGCGTGCCGTCACTAGAGGCAGGGGAGGCACGGCCTCACCTGCCATCATGGAAAGAAAAAAATAGTAAAAAGAAAAAAAAAAAATTGAATTGTTATATGTATCCAGTGATTATACTAAAGTTATTTTCCATTTAACTTCACCAGTTTTAGATTATTTTTATTTTCATTTTCACATTTGCCGTTCAAATACTGAGAAGAGACGATGCGGTGATCAGCAGCCAGTTGAGGCACGTCACTGATTTGTGCCTCAACATGGATTGTGCACAATGACTGGGCTAACTGCTGAGCTGCTGTGCAGTGAGACCGTATTGCTATATGAATTATATTATACATTTCCATCGTTTAGTTAGCTGAGGTATATAATGTACAGTGTATTTTGTCAACAACTGTATGTGTGTAACGTATTTTTAGTGCTGATCGATCATAAAACTGGAGGCTCGTCTCATAACCCCGCCTCCTGGTGCCAAGCACCTCCGCCGCGATGCACCGCCCGACGGGAGCGCCACACCAACCAAAGCCCACACCCAAACCCTCCACGTGCAAGACCGAATCCACCCAAAAAAAGTCACTTAACAAGAAGCCAAAAAGTGCAAAAACAACAATCATCCAGCGGCGCGCTGGAGGAGCCGTGAACAGGGACACAACATTAGGTACACCTGCAGACGGCAGCGCGGATTTCATATTTCATTCATTCACAACTCTTCCAACACAAACACCACTGTTCCCGCAATTATAAGTAAAGGTAAGACCATAATAACGTTTTTTTTTATTAAATGTGCTTTTTTGTGTGCATGCTACAGTTTGTAAGTGTAAAGTTAAAGTAAAGTACCAATGATTGTCACACACATACTAGGTGTGGTGAAATTTGTCCTCTGCATTTGACCCATCCCCTTGTTCACCCCCTGGGAGGTGAGGGGAGCAGTGGGCAGCAGCGGGGCCGTGCCTGGGAATAATTTTTGGTGATTTAACCCCCAATTCCAACCCTTGATGCTGAGTGCAAAGCAGGGAAGAATGCTGGTATGAGCTTTTAAACACATTAACTTAAAACATTAAACATAACTAATATAATATATTATATATATATATAATATATATTATATATATAATTATAATATTATATATATAATTATAATATTATATATATATATATATATATATATATATATATATATATATATATATATATATATATATATAATATATAATAATATAATTAAACATAAAACATAACTAAAAACATTAACTGCTGCCAATCACATGGTGAATAAGATACTCTTTAGGGTTCATATGTTTTGTAAATCTGACTGTGATGAAGCCAGTGCCTCACCAGACATGAACCTCACCGCACGCCACTGGTATATACGTATATGTGTATATATGTATGTATGTATATATATATATATATATATATATATATATATATATATATATATATATATATATATATATATATATATATATATATATATATATATATATATAAACTATATATATATATATATATAAACTGTATATATATATATATATATATATATATATATATATATATATATATATATATATATACGTATATGTGTATGTATATATATATATATATACATACACATACATACACATATGTATGTATATGTATACATATATATGTATGTATACATATATATATATGTATACATATATATATATATATATATATATATATATATATATATATATGCACTTTTGTAGTGCACATATATACTGTACATACGTTCATGTAACGCTAGCTGTTAGCAGACGCAGATGATGTTAACATGTTATCATAACATATCTACTCATATGAGGCTACATGCTGGCTCTTAGCACAATTAGCATTTGTGCATTTTTTGAAATGGTTCAAAAACTACAAAGTCTGTCCAAATGCTAGCAACCAAGTGTTAGCGACAAGTACTGTAGCGGGATCTTTTAAAATGTTTGTGGGAATTCTACTATTGTAAGTATACAAAAAAATATATATTTTTAGTTGTTTAGTTTTTTTCGTGCATCAGCCCTGAGATGATTGGAAAGTTTTCCAATTCACTGCTTATTGTCCACTTTTTAAACATTTTTTGTATTATTATTTATTCAAATGTGTCCTAATACCGTTATTTTATTTTTTTTTTACAGGAAAAACAAGAGCAAGGAACAAGATCTCAGCATGAATTCAACCAGTAAGTATTGTTCAGTTATCTGTAATAATAATGTCTGGTATTTATTTTTTATTTTTTGTAAATATATTTTTTAAAATCTATATCATTTTAACTATTTTACAATGTGTTACCATACACTCCATAATGTAATATGTGTAATATTCAAGGATTCACAGCACTTCACTTCCTCTATTATGTTACAGCCTTATTCCAAAATGGAATAAGTTCATTTTTGTCCTGAAAATTCTACACACAATACCCCATGACAATTAAAAAAAAAAAAAGTTTTTAGAATTTTTTTCAAATTTATGGCTGAAATAAGAGATGGATTAATTTTTTGTGATGTAGTGTTATGTCGATTTAATTTGAATGTATTTGTTTTTTATTTATTTTAGGTGTACCCTATGAAAACATGGATGCAGACAGAAGCAACAACATGACCACTATGTGATCACACCTTGAATTTTGCAATTGTATTCGATAGTAAAATACATCAAATGTCATCTGGGCTCAATGCTCTTCATATATATTCTGTGTGTTAACTTAAGCTGTAACAAATAAAATACATCAAATGTGTGCTTTTTGTCCCCATGTGTGTCTTCAAGCATTATGTTTATTTTGTATTTTTTTATTATACAATGCAAAATGTGTGCTTGTGTATTTTTTTTATGTTGTTTAGTTGGGTAGCATATTTGTAATATGTTGTATTACTTTACTGACATTTAAAAAAAAAAAAAATTTACGTTTCAAAATGCGATTGAGATGACGGAATGTATTTATAGTATTTTGACACAAAAACAACCTGTAAGGAAACATAGCGCTTTGTGATAATAACAACAAAAAAACACAAATCAATTATCATTTGTTTCACCTTCGAGGTTTCACAGTGGTAACGTACAAAATAGTGGTTGTTTTTCACCTTCCGTGTCGCACATATACTGGACATTTTCATTTTGCTACTTCGTCCAATGAAATGAGGGAATACTCAGGAGGCGGGACATAAAGGCCTTTGACCAATGGAGCTCCATCATGCTCCCTGTCCTGGAAGCGAGCACATAACATTTGGTTAGCTGCTAGTTAGCCTTCAACGCTAACCCTTGTTAGCCGCAAACTAGAGTTAGCCGTATTTCTTGTAATAAAACGTTTTCCACTCATGCCATTATGTGGCATTAGCTGCTGATTTAATCTTTCATGATAGTTAGCCGCTGCCCAGTGATAGCTGTCACAAAACGATCGGTACCGAAAGACACAATCGTACCACACGTGCCCAAAAACTATATCGCTTCCTTTCTCGTATTTGTTTACGACTAAGCTTTTGCGATGTCACGTGCTGTGATATTTGAATGTTTTATGACACACACTATTGAAACACTCTCACACACACTACTGAAACACTCTCACACACTACTGAAACACTCACACACTACTGAAACACTCTCACACACTACTGAAACACTCGCACACACTACTGAAACACTCACACACAATATTGAAACATTCTCACAAACACTACTGAAACACTCTTACACACTACTGAAACACACACACTACTGAAACACTCTCGCACAATACTGAAACACACACAATACCGAAAGACTTTAACACACAATACTGTAACACTTTAACACACATTACTGAAACACTCATACACACTACTAAAAAACTCACACATTGCTGAAACACACACACTACTGAAACATTTTAACACACACTACTGAAGCACTCTTACACACTACTGAAACACACACACACTACTGAAACACTCTCGCACAATACTGAAACACACACAAAACCGAAAGACTTTGTTTCTATATGCAGTAAAGCCCGATGCTATCACGTTAGCTCCGTAGCTAAAGTGCTTCACCGATGTATTGTCGTGGGGATAAAAGTCACTGTGAATGTCCATTTCGCGTTCTCGACTCTCATTTTCAAGAGGATATAGTATCCGAGGTGGTTTAAAATACAAATCCGTGATCCACAATAGAAAAAGGAGAGAGTGTGGAATCCAATGAGCCAGCTTGTACCTAAGTTACGGTCAGAGCGAAAAAAGATATGTTCTGCACTGCACGCTAGTCCTTCACTTTCACTTTCCTCATCCACGAATCTTTCATCCTCGCTCAAATTAATTGGGTAATCGTCGCTTTCTCGGTCCGAATCTCTCTCGCTGCTGTTGTAAACTGTGCATATGTGAGCAACCCTTCCTCCTGTGTCGTCACGCTACTTCCGGTAGGGGCAAGGCTTTTTTTAAATCAGAGACCAAAAGTTGCGAACTTTATCGTCATTGTTCTATACTAAATCCTTTCAGCAAAAATATGGCAATATCGCGAAATGATCAAGTATGACACATAGAATTGATCTGCTATCCCCGTTTAAATTTTAAAAAATTCATTTCAGTAGGCCTTTAAGTAACTCGTATTATGTTCTACATAGGGTGACTGTCTATACTCATCTTGGAGAAAGCAAACCACCAGGTTAACTAGTAGGTATTTCACTTGGGGCATATACCATAGGTGTCACGGCCAGGGCGCATTCCAATGCGCCCTCATCCTTGCGCTCTGCTTGTTGCACCCCGGGACACGCCCACGGCCGCGCACATCCAGGGACGCGCCAGGCGCGTCTGTCTCGCCCTGCAGCAGCCGCCAGCTGCAATCATTCAACGGCAATCAGCGCACCTGCCTGTGACGAGCGAGCTGCCTTCATAAACCTGCACAACCTGCCATGCAGCACCGGAATATAATCTTCTGTTGATGTCCCTCTGCCTTTTTTCCACGTACCGAGCTGCGCGTCTCGACATTCCTCGTTTCTCCCCCTGCTTCCTGGACTGCCTCTTGGATCTCGACCTCCCGCTTGGACACGGATCTCTTGACGCCTCTCTCTCTCGCCCTGGATCATCTGCCTGCCCAACGGACTGTCTTCCTGTCTTGTCCCTCCTCTCGCCTAACACAACACTAGGTAACACACACTACAGCTAATCACAAACATAGCCACACACCACACACACTTTTGGATCTAGTTCACACTCTATTTCCTTAGTTTATATTACTATTGTTTGATTATTATATACAGTATACTGTATATGGTGAATATATATAATAAATCTATAGAGCTACATAGCTCCCTGGTGTCTGTTGCCGTCATCTCCCTCTGCAAACCACAACAATAGGGCCCTTTTATACTGCCATTTGTGTGTGGATTGGATTAGTTCTCACGGAAGAAAAGGCAATACAATTGGACCTTGGTATGCAAAGGTGATGGCCCTATCCGTGAGAAGAAACTAAATGTTTAGCTTGATGTAAACATCTAAGCTATGATCGGCATCTGTTGTTTCTCAGTCACTTATACACCAACCCCCCCCCCCCCCCTTTATGGTCAGGATGCACACTCCTGACCCAGCACACACACACAGACAGGGGGTAGGAATATAAAACTGATGGTTTGGCTTCGTCAGTTCAACCATGAAACGGTGCTGTGGGGGATCTGCGGACCTGCAGCGAAGCGGGGTGTGCCAAGACCGGCTTCGAGATCAGCGACAGGTGCGTAGATGTCACACCTGGGCCTGCTTATCTAATCACCTGTCGCTCTGTTAAAAGGCAGCAACCGGGGAGGAGAGAGAAGGTGGAGTTGGAGCACGAGCGAGAGCGAGAGTGAGACAGACCAACGCAAAGACAATTGCTGAAAAGCACATCAGAGACAATTTATTGCAAAATAAAACAGTGTTCTCAACCCTGAAAGGAACTGTCATGTCCGTGCTTGGTGGTCCGAAGAATCCAATCCAATCAATCCAATCCACTTTATTTATATAGCACATTTACACAACAAGAATGTTTCCAAAGTGCTGCACAGCCATGTTAAAAACAATATTAAAAACAATATTAAAAACTATATTAAAAACAATATTAAAAACAATATTATGCTACACCAATGACTGAATAAAAACAAAGAATAAATGAATAGAAAACCAATACAGAGACAATATAAAAAATAAATATGATTAAAAACGATTTTAAAGGGTGAAACCAATTAAAACAGTAAAATAGACATCAAAATTTATAACCCTAACCCTAACCACACAGGACAACAGAGGACAGAAGACCACACAACTCACGTAGTGTTAAAAGCCAAAGAATAAAAGTGGGTCTTTAGACGAGACTTAAAACACTCCACTGTGGGAGCAGTTTGAACATGGAGGGGCAGAGTGTTCCAGAGTTTAGGGCCGACCACAGAGAAGGCCCTGTCTCCCCTGGTTTTAAGTCTCGTCCTGGGCACCACGAGCTGGAGCTGGCTCTCGGACCTCAGAGCGCGCGCAGGAAGGGAGAAACCTCCACAGATGCATTTTTATCCGGGAGAGTCTTGATAGCAATGTCCTTGACCCAGCCACACACAAAGAAGTTGTAGACCTCCATGCTTTTCCAAGTTTTCATCTGTTTTGTCGAGTAGAATGGCGACTGGAGCACCAGATAGTTCGACACTTCTGGGAACGCGACCGACAGATAATCCTTGATATCACCCGACAAATGTGTTTTGATAAAGTATAGGGATAGATTCCATTGCATGATTCATTTTTTTCTCACACCTGCTTTTGGCAATCGGCCCCTTGCGTACTGAGAGGATTTTCGGTTTGCTGCGAAGTCGCCGTTTTGGAATATTTATGTATTGGAGCGTTTCCCTGTTCCCATCATGCCTCGCTGTGCATACTAATGAGGTACGTAGTTGTTATAGTTGCCTACTTAGCTGTTTGTGAGTTTGTCTTGTCGGCCTCGTCCGAACCTGAGGACGACTTGGTGGTGTGAATGGACCAAATGTGTCGCCGGTGAGGAAGCGCTGAGCAAAAAGGCTTTTAATTGATCGAGCAGGTCGTCACAGTTACAGGTGCTGCAGCAAACCAGGAGGACATGTTAGCCAAATGAAAATCTCCCTCTGTTTCCTTCTTTTACATGAAGACACTTACTCGTTGTTGTTCTAGCCTTGGGGCCAGTCTGGACAACAACCAGTTTGTTTGTCATTTTGCTCAATTGAGTCGGGTGACCTCCAACCCCTGATCTCTACTTCTTGCGGTGGGGGCTCCTACCAGATGTCACTAATGTGTTTATAGTCCCTCCTAAAATCCAAACCTGCATTCCTTGAAGATCTCCCTTGTCCTGGGGGAAAGAGCAAGCACTCTCTAGATGGTCTGTGATGGACATCTGGACCTGGAGCTATCGAAGGGCATATTTCCTAAATAGTATAATCCCCTAATATATTCTGTGACTTTATTCAAATGCAGGTGAAGTGTATTTCTGGTCTTGTCGTCCTCGTCCGGACAGAAGGGCAACACGGCAGTGCGGCTGGATCAAAAGAGACGTCGGAGACACTTTGCTGAACAAAAAGTTGCTTTAATACAAGCGAGCGTCTGCAGTACCTGGAGGAACTTCGGTCAAAAAATGAAGGGCACCTGTCAGAAAATTTTTATTTAAATTATCAAAAAACTTTCCGTTCTGAGTTCCCAATGAACAGACAAGAAGCTGTCTTTGTTGCACCAAGCCAAACGCTTCGAAGATTCCGCTGTGTACGGTGGAATGAGATGGGAGGGGTTATCCATTGTCCTCGAAAACCTGCTCAAGCTGAATCCAGGATGAGCCCAAGCCCGAGGGATCTTCTTCTTTTGTCTTCAATGTGACCAAAAACAATGACTGTTTACATACTCCCCATTCCTGTTGAGACAGGTGTTGTTGCGTAAACATCAAATATCTAAATAAAAGAGGAGACGAAAATCTTTTTCGTCAGAGCATGTTGCAGGACTGTACTGAGAGTACAGTGGCCATGTCTCTCCTCAGATCTGAGTCCAAATTGAATTCTGCCTCTGTTTGATTCCTTGCCTTTTGTCTTGTTTAATAGATGTCATCAGTATTTGAACCTGACACACCTAACTGGTGAAGCCAAACCATCTGTTTTTATATTCCTCATTTCTCTCTCTGGGTGTGTGTGCTACGTCAGGAGAGCGCATCCTGACCATAAAAGGAGATGTTCGTGTGTAAGTGTCCAAAAAAGAACTGCTTTAAGTCATAACTCAAATGTTGTGGTTGAGCTAAACAGGTAGTCTCTTCTCAAGTTTATGGTTATCACATTTGCATTGCGAAGTCCCAATTAGGGCCTCTTTTCCTACGAGAAGTGATCCAATCCACCTGCGAATATCAAACTAAGGGGCCTTATTTTATATATGTGCTCCAACTGAAATACCACTATTTCATTAAACTTGGTGGTTTGCTTTCTCCAAAGTGAATATAAACATTCACCATATGTAGAACATAATATGAGTTAATTAATTCACTTCACATGCTAGTTTACAATCGTATGAGAAAAATGTGCACGTTATAATTTACCTCACCTCTTGTTTTTGTTCACCCGTTTAGTTTTGGGTGTCCCATTTTTAATGGTGTGCCTTTGATGTGACGTGTTGTACAATGTGTTTGATTGGCCATTTGCCCTTTTACTGTATGTACAACTCCTAATAATCATTGTTTCCTGTCACTGATGCAAAAAAAGCAAGCTGTAGTGCACAGATGTCAAACTCAAGGCCCGGGGGCCAAATCTGGCCCGCCACAATATTTTATGTGGCCCAAAAAAGCCTGAAAATAATATGCATTAATAAAATGCTTAATCTTTTTTTTTTAACTAAATATATTTGTTCTTTCCCTTTTGACATTAAAAATCATGTACTGCATGCAATTGCATATCTTTTAAAATTCAATGTCAAAATCAAGATATTACATTATCATGTATTACAAAAATATTTTTTGTTAAAATAAAGATATATACTGTACTTAAATATCTGCATGACTTATGATTTTAAAACAAATTATCAAACAAATTGTACACTGTAAAATTGACAATAGATTTTTCCATATACAGTAAGACACTAAAACGTAAAAAAAAATAACAAAAAAGACATTAAAACAAGATTTTACGGTAGAGAAAAAAAATACCGGCCGCTCTGTTGCTTGAATTTTACCGCTAAATACAGTGGTATTGTTTCTCCATTCCTTTCTATTTATTCAATTTTTTTATATGCTGTAAAAAAACAAAAAAACACTGCTTTTACTGTAAAATTTTGGTCACTGAGCTGCCAGTTTTTGAAGTAAAAAAAAAAAAAAATTGCAGCTTATGTAAAAAAATATACTATTAATGTATCATATATATTCATATATTACTCACTGGCCCTCTGAGGGCAACCATAACTGCGATGTGGCCCTCAATGAAAACGAGTTTTGACACCCCTGCTGTGGTGCCTCTCACTACTCAGTCTCACGTTGGTTCAGAGTTTTTCCACAATATGTGCAGATTTCGTAAGGAATGAGTTTGTGCAATGCTGAAACACGGAGCCCATTGTGGTACACCTTGCCAATAGATTGCTATATCTCTTGCAGGAAAGAAAAGACTGAAAAGTAGCTTGCTATTTATTCTGTATAAGAAAATCAAACAATGCACACAAAAGATCTTTAATCTACAACAAAACTCAACAAGAAGCTTCAAGTAAGGTCCAAACCCACAGTATACTGTTTATACGTACAATGTACAGCATTTTCTTCATTATTATTATTATTCTAAGGGGTTCAGTGATACAATGTAATAAATCATTTCATATCCACATGAGCACTGTACATAAAATGCATGTTCTTAATCCTGGACTCTATTGGGAAGAATAAAGCAATAAGGATTAATGAACAGTTGTATTTATTTACAGCAATCTTAGTTAAAAAAAAATATATATATATATATATATTTATTAGGGGTGTGGGGAAAAATCTATTCGAATTCGAATCGCGATTCTCACGTTGTGCGATTCAGAATCGATTCTCATTTTTAAAAAATCAAATTTTTTTTACATTTTTTTTAAATTAATCAATCCAACAAAACAATAACTGCAATAAGAACTGCAATAAACAGAGCAATTGAGAGGAGACACAAACACGACACAGAACAAACCAAAAGTAGTGAAACAAAAATGAATATTATCAACAACAGTATCAATATTAGTTACAATTTCAACATAGCAGTGATTAAAAATCCCTCATTGACATTATCATTAGACATTCATAAAAAATAAAAAAAAGAACAATAGTGTCACAGTGGCTTACACTTGCATCGCATCTCATAAGCTTGACAACACACTGTGTCCAATATTTTCACAAAGATAAAATAAGTCATATTTTTGGTTCATTTAATAGTTAAAACAAATTTACATTATTGCAATCAGTTGATAAAACATTGTCCTTTACAATTATAAAAGCTTTTTACAAAAATCTACTACTCTGCTTGCATGTCAGCAGACTGGGGTAGATCCTGCTGAAATCCTATGTATTGAATGAATAGAGAATCGTTCTGAATCGGGAAAAAAATTGTTTTTGAATCGAGAATCGTGTTGAATTGAAAAAAAAAAATCGATATTGAATCGAATCGTGGGACACCCAAAGATTCGCAGCCCTAATATTTATTAATATTGTGTCTTGAAAAGTAATTCAGGGAAACAAAAGGACATTGTTTTTGGCACTGTTTGGGTATATCATCAGTTTTCTCCCTCGAACAAATACAGTACGGTTATTATTTAAAAGAAAATGCGCAATATGAGGAATAATGTTGTGATGTTTGGGGAAAACAAGTGTGTGTTCGTAGTATTGCTGTAACACACTATTCAAACAAGTCGAGATTAAAAAATCCAAAAGTGGGTAAAAAAAAAAAAGATCCTTTGTTGCACACTGACCGACCGCTGTAAGGTGACACCCAATAACTCGGACTGCTAGAACATTCCACTGGACAAAGATTATCAATGGAAGCATTGTTGGCGTTTCTGGAAAACGCAATTGTGCCATCAAAAAAAAAAAAAAAATACATGAATGCATTACAGATCGCTTTTTCCAAACGTAAACTATTATACTCTAATAGTGGCCCCTTTGATTGACTCAACAGCAGAAACTACCAGACATTATTTAAATATCATTTTTAAATATTGATACAACATATTTAAAACACACAAATATCAACTTAAAATGATATAAATGGACACACCTTCTCATTCTTTATTTTCATGACTATTTACATTGTAGATTGTCCAAATAGATTTCTTCATAATAGTCACCCTTTGCTCCGATGACTTTTTCACACACTCTTGGCATTCTCTCGATGAACTTCAAGAGGTAGTCACCTGAAATGGTAGTCAATTCACAGGTGTGCTTGAAGCTCCTCGAGTGTGCAAAGCAGCAATCAGAGCAGAGGGTGGCTATTTTGAAGAAACTAGAATATAAAACATGTTTTCAATTATTTCATTTGATAGTTTTGATGCCTTCAGTGACAATCTACAATGTAAATAGTCATGAAAATAAAGAAAACGCATTGAATGAGGAGAAGGTGTGTCCAAACTTTTGGCATGTACTGTATATCATAATAAATTGGTATTTGTGACGGGTGGCGTTTGACATACCTCTTCCAAACCCTTCTGCTAGCTTGACATTGACATTTCCCTTCAATTTCGGATCAGTATTTGCAATAAATTGACTATTCTTCATTTGTAATTCAGCTTAACTGTAATCCAGGTGGAGGTTTATGTCTGACATACTTCATGTCAAAAGTGCATAGGGATTCACTCTCACTCACTTCATGGTAATGAAAGACGGTCGACAGAAGAGTTGGAATCGAAGTCACGGTCGAGCCTTCAGTAACTACATCATCCACACCGTTTGCCTGTTTTCATTCCATTAACGAAGATTTGAGGTCGGATCGTACCATAGAAAGACTCTAAAACCTGGTGCTTCCGTAGCCACACGCTGCCATCTTGCACACATGGTTAGGTCGTATACTGTATGCAGTACATTTCATCATATACAAATCCCAAAACCAGTGAAGTTGGCACGTTGTGTAAATGGTAAATAAAAACAGAATATAATGATTTGCTAATCCTTTTCAACCTATATTCAATTGAATAGACTGCAGTGTTTCCCACACATTCATTTATTTGTGGCGGCCCGCCACGAAAGAATTACGTCCGCCACAAATTTAAAAAAAAAAAATATATATATATATATATTTTTTTTTTTTTTTTTTGTCCTGTCCAGCTTCTCAGGCAAATCATATAGTTGATGTAGATGCCCATATAGGCTGTTCAGATTTACTTTACAAAAGAGAAGTGTAGGATACTTCTCTTGTTGCCTTATTTGTATTTGACCACTACTGTTTTCTGTTTATTTGT
This sequence comes from Entelurus aequoreus, assembly GCF_033978785.1. Classification (NCBI taxonomy): domain Eukaryota; kingdom Metazoa; phylum Chordata; class Actinopteri; order Syngnathiformes; family Syngnathidae; genus Entelurus; species Entelurus aequoreus. The sequence continues at coordinate 50,800,342 of NC_084742.1, forward strand.
TACTGACTGTGGCAGGACACCTCTGCCTCTGTTTCACTTTATGTTGCTGGTAAATAATATGGTTGTAGTAGTAGGCTAAAGTTAAATTATTTAGTATGCACTAATTAAAGGGGCAGAGCTTTAAGAGACATTTTAGCTTTTATATTTTATAAGATATATTTTTTGTAAGAACCACAATTAATAAATATATTTCAGTGAATAACTTATTGTTCAAATCTGTATATAAATATGTACATAAAGTGTTGTAATTATATTGTAAAATGGATGGATGGATGGACGTTTAAAACAAAACTGTTATTAATTAGTAAGTATACATTTTTTGAGCCTTTTTAGACAAAATCATATAATTGTAATAAATTATGCAAATTACTCGATGATGTCATGGTGACCACGCCCATAGCCACGCCCCCACCACCACAGGTATCTTGGCAGTTTATGGGAAGCACTAGACAAGATACTTAACGTTCGAACTGGAAAACGTTATTTTTTGCAACTATTAGCTCATTTGGAATTTGACGCCTGCAACGTGTTTAAAAAAAGCTGGCACAAGTGGCAAAAAAAGACTGAGAAAGTTGAGGAATGCTCATCAAATGCTTATTTGGAACATCCCACAGGTGAACAGGCTAATTGGGAACAGGTGGGTGCCATCATTGGGTATAAAAGCAGCTTCCGTGAAATGCTCAGTCATTCACAAACAAGGATGGGGCGAGGGTCACCACTTTGTGAACAAATGCGTGAGCAAATCGTTGAACAGTTAAAGAACAACATTTCTCAACCAGCTATTGCAAGGAATTTAGGGATTTCACCATCTACGGTCCGTAATATCATCAAAAGGTTCAGAGAATCTGGAGAAATCACTGCACGTAAGCAATGATATTACGGACCTTCGATCCCTCAGGCGGTACTGCATCAAAAAGCGACATCAGTGTGTAAAGGATATCACCACATGGGCTCAGGAACACTTCAGAAAACCATTGTCAGTAATTACAGTTGGTCGCTACATCTGTATGTGCAAGTTAAAATTCTACTATGCAAAGCCAAAGCCATTTATCAACAACACCCAGAAACGCCCCCGGCTTCCGAGCTCATCCAAGATGGACTGATGCAAAAAAAAAATAATGTTTCTCATTTCGAACATTAAATATGTTGTCTTTGCAGTCTATTCAATTGAATATAAGTTGAAAAGGATTTGCAAATCATTGTATTCTGTTTTTATTTACAATTTACACAACGTGCCAACTTCACTGGTTTTGGGTTTTGTACTACTATCATGTACAGCATCTATAAATTACTGGCTTAGCGTAGTAAAAATGCAGCAAATCCTCAATCAGGAATATGTATTGTAATAATTTAACATCATTGCAATTGCAACAAATAAATACATTGCATTTTTACAAGTTAGTTAAGAAATGTAAAATTACTTGTATGTTTTATTTCATATAATGTTCAGATTGATGTGGTAATGATGTAAAATGGCCTAATTACTCAACTGCAGAGCGTACTTACTGGAGGTCATGTTTTATAGCATTCTCGGAAAAAAAACATTTTACCATTATTGTTTTGTTTGTTTTTGTACATTTTAAAGCAATTTTCATAAAAAATACAAAAACACAACAGGCACTTTCAAAAACAAATACAAAGCGTACCTTTTGCGATAAATAAACTGTTGAAAATTATGTAAAAAGTACCATGAACACCACACTATTACAACAGAACCTATGATGTCGGTAATCTTGGTTGTATGGCTGTCATCACACATTTCCTTTCCAGTGCAACTGTTCAGTAGTGCCGTATACAATAAATGAAAAATATTTAAAAAAAATTAAAAAATTCAGGGCCCCACTGAAACAATAACATTGATTCTAAATAAACAACAAACGCCATAATTTTACATGGTCAACATGTTATAGTGAGTATAAAGTCGTAATGTAACGAGAAAAAGTTTACAATTAAATCTCATTTTACAGATTGCTATTTTTGTAATACTGACTTTATTCGGATAACCTGACTACTTGAGATGGTGGTTATAATATTGTTATCGTAACAACATCACTTTATTTGACAAACTTTTATAATAATAATAATAAATAATAAATTCTAATAATATAATAATAATAAAAAATATTTAACCCCATGTTGTCATTTTATGCCTTTTTCGTAGATGATGTCTATAACATACTATATATATTTTTTTGTCATTTTTTAAAAATGTTTTACTTTATTCTCACATTATCATTTGCTTTTTACAGTCCTATATGTATTTATAATGACAAACAATGGTACCTTAGAGGTGTAACGGAACATTTACCGTATTTTCCGGCCTATAAGGCGCACTTAAAATCATTTTTTTCTTCTTCTCAAAACTAGACAGTGCGCCTTATAACCCGGTGCGCCTAATGTACGGAATAATTCTGGCTTTGCTTACCGACCTCGAAGCAATTTCTTTTTGGTACCTGGTGTAATGATAAGTGTGACCAGTAGATGACAGTCACACATAAGAGATATGTGTAGACTGCAATATGACTCAAGTAAACAACACCAAAATTGTACATGTTATAATACAATACAATAATACAACATTACACACGGAGCTCAAAACTCTAGCAAAATGTTTTAGTACGACTTTGGTAAGCTATGAAACCGCACCGCTTGATGGATTGTCGCCGCATTAAACATACGAGTATTATTATCGTGTGTGTATAAGGGAAGACATATTATCTGGCGTTTTGTTTTGCAAAATTATGCAAAAGCAACTTTTCTTACCATCTGGTACCTGCTGATCCGTATTTGGGATCTGCATAAGTCCTGAAAATGTTTTGAATGTTTGAAAGATGTTTGTAACATTAAGACTTAATTCTTGCAATGTTGCAACTTTTAATTTTCTTGACATTCTGATATAATCTCATAACTTTGCAACCGTGTGTTGTGATATTTTGACATTATTTCCGTAAGGTTATGACTTTACGTCTCGAAATATTACGAGTTTCACAGCAGTTTCACTTTTTCTCATAACATTACGACTTTTTTCTCATGATACTTTGACTTTTTTGTTATGTTACAACTTTTTTCTCCGAATACCGCAAGCACTAATTTGGTAATTGTGTGACTTTGTGGAGGTTCTGCTGTAATAATGTACTTGATGTAAAGGCTTAGGATGTCAAATAATACCAGTAGTGTGCAATAACAATAATAACGTTCAGTATTATTACTGACATCCCGTCTTGTTAGCATCCCAAAAGGACAAGAATGATGCTAAGTGAACAATTACAATGTGGTAGTGCAAAATAGGGTTTTGTTTTGGCTCAAACCGGTTCAAACTTTCGTCTTTTAGTCTTTACCGGTCCAAAATCCGTCTGGTTTTGGTGGTCTGTTAATCGACTCCTGTCCCAGTCCCGCACCACCTCATCACCTATTGTTCTCCCCCCAGACACCCTGGAGGAGTTTGGTTTCATTACAAATCCTGGAGCTTGCTGTCCTTGAGTTCGCGGGAACTGTTTGGCGTCCAGCACGTCCTTGTACTGGATCTCGGGTCGGATCATCCTCAGACACGCCGTCCTTGTGGCGTTGTTCAGACCCGGTTGCAGCTCGTAGCCCAGAATTTTCACTAATCCACTTTGGAACGGTCGTATTGTTTTATCCCGGATGCGGTGAGCCTCCACGGGCTTACCTCCGTCCCTGAGGCAAACTCGTGCGAGCGCTTCTCGCCGCATCTGGAGGAGACCCACTTCCTGCTCCATGCGTGACTTACCAAACTTGTCCACGTCCTCCCAGAAGGTTCGGTTAAAGGCGTCGTATAAAAACCAGTCTAAGGCATTCCATTGGCGAAGCTTGACCCGCTGATCCTCTGTTAGAACTGGATTGCTTTGGGAACGTCCACGACCGCCGCCTTGTCCGCCAGCGCCTCTGATCTTCCCCACCCAGGTTTCACTAATCCCGACGCCGACACCAGGCTTCTGCTGCCTAGCGTTAAGGCTAAATGAGACGACGGCGTCCAGTGGCCAGCAGAGGGCGTGTCTGAGGAGGATCATGGACTGGTCAAAAAATTCCGACATCAGGACGAGCTTGAAGTTGTGGCGGATTAATGCCTCGCCGCGACGTGCCAAGCTAACAGAAAAATTTGCGTTGTGGTCCATCCCGAAGTCGAACCACAGCAAGTTGCGGGCGTAGTGGTTGTTCCGAGCACGCGGGTCATAGTATTTCCAAGGATCGTCAGCAAAATCGCCCAAGGTTTTGGCTTTCCGGAATGCAGGAGCGACTTCTTTGTAGTAAGCGAAGGATGATTCCGCCATGGCGACGGGATCCCGAATGATGGAGAAGTAGAAGGTATCTGCAGGCATGACCTTTTCCACCTGGAAGACAAAACGAGGACAACAAGCAAAGTCACTTTGAGGTGAAGGTGGCCTCTCTTGCCTGGTGGCACGTGTTTTTGTGTACCAGAAGAGCTGAAAATGTGAATTCAAACAATCGAGGCATGGCAGAGTTATTTATAAAACAATGTTGTCTTGTTCCAAACAAACCATTTTAGATTTGCAACATGTGACGTCAACAGACTCGATCTACGTTCCCATCCTCACCTATGGTCATGAGCTTTGGGTTATGACCGAAAGGACAAGATCCCAGGTACAAGCTGTTGACATGTTTCTCCATATACTGGGTTAACGCATGCACAGTGTTTGTGGGCGGGAAGAGGAGATCGAGTGTTTCCGGTTTTACCTCTGTGCGTCAGTTGATTAAAAGTTGTGAACCGGAATAGACGTCGTGTTTATTCTCCCTCATTTAACATTGGTAGCAGAGGATGGTTGAGGATGGCTGCAAACTATAAAATACAGCCGAGGTTTGACGAGTCCAAGCCATACGAGTGCTGGAAAAATGAAGTTAACATTTGGACGCGGGTTACAGTGTCAGGCTTGTCCCTGACAGTTTGGTCAAGTTTTTGTTTTTTCTCTGTTTGTTTTATTTCCTGTCAGCACTCTTATTTTGGTTCAGTTTCCTGTCTGTCTCTCTGAGTGCTGTCCCCTCAGCTGTGGCTGATTGGCACCGGGCCACACCTGGAGCCAATCAGCCAGCTACTATTTAAACCTGCTTTGTCCTCCACTCGGTGCTGGATTATTGTAGCTTCTACCTGTCACCACTACCTGTCATTATACTTGTTGTTGTAGCTCTGTCTACTTTTGTCCACTCTGCTCATGTCATAGTTCCTTCGTGTCACAGTAAGTGTTTTTGTTTCTTGTCGACAGTTAGCCTTTGTGCTATTTTAGTTCATAGCCAAGTTTGTTCTCCGCCTTGTGCACGCCTTTAGTTTGTACCCTTTTGTTTGTTTTTTTGCTATAGTGTTTAATTAAATCATGTTTTCCTGTTCAATGGCTGCCACCATCTCTGCATCTTGGGGTTCACCACCCACAGACTCTGACATACAGAACTCGATAAGAAAAAGCAAGCCCTGGCTGTGGCTTTGGGACTTGAAGGAAGAGCCAAAGAAATCGCAATGGAGATATCTGCGGAGGAGTTGGACAATGACAACAGTATGACGGCATTATTTGCAAAACTGGATGACATTTTCCTGAAAGAGGAAAAGGATCGCGCATACGAAGCGTACACATACTTCGACCGCATCACCAAAAATAGTTCTGTTTCAATGGTGGACTATATTATTGACTTTGAACAGCGCTACAACCGGATCAAAAGGTACAATATGACACTCCCTGATGCGGTGTTAGCCTTTACACTTCTTGACACAGCCTGCCTCGATGAGAAAGACAGGCAGCTAGCACTGACGGCTAACACCGAGCTAAGCTTGTCGTCAATGAAGTCAGCTCTCAAACGGATATTTGGAGGTAAAACAACGGGCTCGTCAAGCGAGATACAACTGAACCAGGACGCAGCTTTCCTCACAGAACAGCCACAATGGAGAGGAAGACGGAACACACCGTTTCAACGTGGACAACAAAGATCGGTGACGTCGTTACCGGGTACAAACCCACTGGATAAGTACGGTAAACGATCACGTTGTGCCGTGTGTCAAAGCACATGCCACTGGGCGAAGGACTGCCCGCACAAGAAGCATGAACATGTAAAATTGACTGACAATGATCATTTGGATGAAGTTAATATCACGCTGTTAACAAATGATCCCCAGTCTAAAGCTTAGATTTTTATGACTGAAGCTGCAGGCTCAGCAATCATAGACACCGCCTGCACCCGCACAGTGTGTGGAGAAAAGTGGCTGGAAAGTTATGTAGATAATCTCAATGAAAAGCAGGTAAATAAGCTCAGAAGTACAGAAAGGTCTAGCAACAGACAGTTTCGTTTTGGAGTTGGAAATATGATTCATTCCACCAGAAAAGTGTGTCTACCTGCTAAAATAGGATGGACAAAGTGTAACATTGAGACAGAAGTTGTCAAAGTCAATATTCCACTCCTGCTGAGTAAAACATCATTAAAAAAGGCAGGAACTACATTGGACATGGAAAATGACAGGGCAGTGATGTTTAAGCAGCAGATACCTCTTCAGTTTACCAGCTCAGGACACTACTGTGTTGACATAAGAGACAATGATGACATGGAATGTCAAATTCAAGATTTATTTGCTGAAGATGAAGTCCTGATCGTAACAGAAAATATGCCCACAATCGAGAAGAACAAGGTCCTTCTCAAACTTCACAAAATTTGGCCATGCATCAGCAGATCGCCTGCATGAGCTAATTCAAAGTTCAGAGAACAAAGACAGGGACTGTCTCACTATTTTGCAACAAATAGTGGATGAATGTGACACGTGCCAAAGATATAGCAAGCCAAAGCCAGCTGTGGGTTTGCCTCTAGCTTCGGAATATAATGAAACGGTGGCGGTGGACCTGCACGAGCTGGAGTCAGGCATTTGGTGTTTACACATAATGGACCATTTCACACGTTGGCTGGAAATATTGTGAAAACCAAGAAATCTTCTGTAATTGTCAACTCTTTCATCCACACATGGATAAGTGTCCATGGTCCTCCCAAAAGGCTCTTCAGTGACAACGGAGGAGAATTTAACAATGAAGAGTTCAGGGACATGGCAGAAAACTTCAATATCGAGATCAAGACAACCGCAGGATACAGTCCATGGAGCAATGGACTGTTGGAACGTCATAATCAGACGCTCACAAACATCGTCCAGAAAGTTAAACGGGAAAAGGATTGTGACTGGTGCACTGCCTTGGACTGGGCCTTAAAGACCTACTGAAACCCACTACTACCGACCACGCAGTCTGATAGTTTATATAGCAATGATGAAATCTTAACATTGCAACACATGCCAATACGGCCGGGTTAACTTATAAAGTGCAATTTTAAATTTCCCGGGGAACTTCCGGTTGAAAACGTCTATGTATGATGACGTTTGCGCGTGACGTCAATGGTTGAAACAAAAGTATTCGGACACATTTTATCTCAATACAAACAGCTCTGTTTTCATCACAAAATTCCACAGTATTCTGGACATCTGTGTTGGTGAATCTTTTGCAATTTTTTTAATGAACAATGGAGACTGCAAAGAAGAAAGCTGTAGGTGGGATCGGTGTATTAGCGGCTGGCTGAAGCAACACAACCAGGAGGACTTTGAGCTGGATAGCAGACGCGCTATCCGACGCTAGCCGCCGACCGCATAGATGATCGGGTGAAGTCCTTCGTCGCGCCGTCGATCGCTGGAACGCAGGTGAGCACGGGTGTTGATGAGCAGATGAGGGCTGGCGTAGGTGGAGCGCTAATGTTTTTATCATAGCTCTGACGAGGTCCCGTAGCTAAGTTAGCTTCAATGGCGTCGTTAGCAACAGCATTGCTAGGCTTCGACAGGCGGCACAGCATTAACCGTGTAGTTACAGGTCCAGTGTTTGGTTCGGTGTCTCCTGGTAGTACCGTAATTTCCGGACTATAAGCCGCTACTTTTTCCCCTCGTTCAGGTCCCTGCGGCTTATACAACGGTGCGGCTTATTACGGCCTGTTCTTCTCCGACACCGACGAAGAGGATTTCGGTGGTTTTAGTACGCAGGAGGAAGACGATGACACAATGATTAAAGACTGACTTTTCATATACCGGTAGGCTGGTTATTTTGATAACGTACAGGCAAGCACTTTGTATTACTTTGCACCGTTGTAATATTTGTACTCTGCACGAATGCTGTTCGCCATGTCAAAGATGTGAAAGTTTGATTGAATGATTGAAAGATTTATTGTTAATAAATGGGACACTTTGCGTTCCCAAACAGTCATCTCTGTCCCGACAATCGCCTCCGTGGTAGCAGGGACCCCTATATACTACAGTAATTACACATCAAAACCCTGCGGCTTATAGTCGGGTGCGGCTTATATATGGAGCAATCTGTATTTTCCCCTAAATTTAGCTGGTGCGGCTTATAGTCAGGTGCGGCTTATAGTCCGGAAATTACGGTAGTATTGTTGATCTTCTGTCTATCCTTCCAGTCAGGGGCTTATTTCTTTTGTTTCTATCTGCATTTAAGCACGATGCTATCACGTTAGCTACGTAACTAAAGTGCTTCACCGATGTATTGTCGTGGAGATAAAAGTCACTGTGAATGTCCATTTTGCGTTCTCATTTACAAGAGGATATAGTATCCGAGGTGGTTTAAAATACAAATCCGTGATCCACAATAGAAAAAGGAGAAAGTGTGGAATCCAATGAGCCCTTTGACCTAAGTTATGGTCAGAGCGAAAAAAGATACGTCCTGCACTGCACTCTAGTCCTTCACTCTCACGTTCCTCATCCACAAATCTTTCATCCTCGCTCAAATTAATGGGGTAATCGTCGCTTTCTCGGTCCGAATCGCTCTCGCTGCTGGTGTAAACAATGGGGAAATGGGAGGAGCCCTTCAACCTGCGACGTCACGCTACTTCCGGTACAGGCAAGGCTTTTTTTATCAGCGACCAAAAGTTGCGAACTTTATCATCGATGTTCTCTACTAAATGCTTTCAGCAAAAATATGGCAATATCGCGAAATGATCAAGTATGACACAGAATGTATCAGCTATCCCCGTTTAAATAAAACAAAAAAAATTCAGTAGGCCTTTACTGGCTAAGAACTGCATGCACAGTGTACATGGTTATAGTCCACATCAACTGGTATTTGGTCAAAATCCTAACCTTCCCAATGTATTGGTAAATAAGCTGCCCGCACTAGAGGGCACTACAGTGAGCACAAGAGTAGGAGAACACATATCAGCTTTGCATGCCTCAAGGAAGGCTTTCACTGAAGTTGAATGTTCAGAGAGAATAAGAAGGGCATTAAGAAAACAGCTTAGAGACACGGATGAAAAATATGAGACAGGAGAAAAGGTTTAATATAAACGAGGAGATTGGAAGGGACCAGGAGTGGTGATTGGTCAAGATGGAACCGTTGTGTTTGTAAGACATGGAGGTATTCTAGTTAGAGTTCATCACCCACGACTTAATAAGTTGCACACACAGATTAATGACAGGAAAATTACACAAAGTAATGTTCACACTGAAACAGGATGTGAAAAACATGAAGAGAACATAACCAATGATAGTGACACAGATGTTTTACACAGAGCATCATGTAGCTCAGATAATGAACAAAACACAGCCGGTGAAAATGAACATGACAGTGATGGAGAGGGAAACATGAGTGAAGGTGTCATTCAAACAAATGCACCTCAAATGAATCACAGTGCCTGTGATAATCCTGTCCCTGCTTCTAATGTGTAGCTGAAAACAGGACGGATTGTAACTTTCATGAAAAGAGATACAAGTGTAACATGTAAGGCTAAAGTACTCAGTAGAGCAGGTAAAGCCACGGGAATCTATAAAAACTGCTTTAATGTGCAGCATATTGAGCCTGATGGCAGTACTGGACTAAAAGAGGCTGTTGACATGTCATGTGTACAACATCTTAACACTGAGTCAGCTGTCAGGGAAGCTGATGTACTCATAACAAAAGAGATATCATTTGATGCAGCCAAACAGGCAGAGATAGAAAGCTGGAAAAACAATAATGTTTTTGAAGAGACTGAAAATACAGGCCAAAAGTGTATCTCCACTAGGTGGGTCTGTAGTCTCAAAGAAAGTGACACTGGTATTGTACCCAAGGCCAGACTTGTGGCAAGGGGTTTTGAAGAACTTAATTTAAAAAATCTACAAAAAGATTCACCAACATGTGCTTCTGAATCTCTAAGGCTATTGCTCAGTGCAATTTGTCAAAATCATTGGAAAGTCCATTCTATGGACATCAAGTCTGCCTTTTTACAGGGTATGGAGTTGTCGAGAGACATTTATGTCAATCCTCCCCCAGAAGCTGACTGTATGGGGGTTTTTTGGACACTGAAGAAGTGTGTGTATGGCCTTGCTGATGCATCTCTCTATTGGTACAACAAGGTGAAGGGAATCATGCTGAGCACAGGTGGTAAAGTGTCACAGGTAGACCCAGCAGCATTTTATTGGCTGGATGATGAAAACACAGTGACGGGTGTACTCGCATGTCATGTAGATCAGTGGTCCCCAACCACCGCGGACCGATTGGTGTGCCCGCGCAAGAAATTAAAAAATAAATAAATAAATATATGAATATTTTTTTAATTAAATCAACATAAAAAACACAATATATACATTATATATCAACATAGATCAATACAGTCTGCAGGGATACAGTCCGTAAGCACACATGATTGTATTTCTTTATGAAAAAAAATTAAAAACATTTTTTTAGAAAGACATCCGTCTGGTTTTAGGATGAACCATAGTACCGAGACAGCTCTTGAAAGATGTTAAATGACATCAGGTGGAATTTAGATAATAAAATGCAAGAGGAAGAAGTACGCTTGCAAGTCATCAGAGAGGGTGTTGAGCATGGTTAGAAAGATAGTGACAGAGAATAGAACGAGGATGGACATTTCTACCCTAAACTCACTCCTTTCCTGCAAATTAAATTTCACAGATGCTGCCCACACCTATGCTCCTTCAAAGGCTGTGCTACTGGCTGCAAAGCATTGCACTTTCAAATACAACAATGAGTAGAGGAGTGTTATGTGTGTGTATATGTGTAAATAAATGAACACTGAAATGAATTTATTTTATATATATATATACATATATATATATATATATATATATATATATATATATATATATATATATATATATATATATATATATATATATACACACACACATACAGCTAGAATTCCCTGAAAGTCAAGTACAAGTGCTACAAGTCAAGAAAGTCAGAACCTGGTTCCAGCAGAACCCTGCTCTGGTTCTGCTGGATCTAAGCGCTGCTTTTGATACACTAGACCAGGGGTAGGGAACCTATGGCTCTCAAGCCTGATGTGGCTCTTTTGATGACTGCATCTGGCTCTCAGATAAATCATAGACTTAGACTTTCTTTTATTGTCATTCAAATTTGAACTTTACAGTAAAGATAAGAACACAATTTTGTTGCATTAGCTCATGGTAGTGCAGGATAAAAGAGCAATAAGGTGCAGATATAAATAAATAGATTACTGTACAGATAAATGTATTGCACTTTTGCATATGCATCCACATTTATGGATGTATGTTATATTGTCTTTATATTCCAGCGAGTTAATCCATTTTGGGGGGGAATTGAGGGGATTATTTTAATGCGTTCAAGAGTCTTACGGCCTGAGGGAAGTAGCTGACATTGCTTAACACGATAAGCAATGAATAATTCCGCTGGTAATCACAGTGTTAAAAATAACGTTCAAAATATAAAACCGCACCTGTTCAAGAAGTCGCATAAATGGTAAGAAGTATTTTTATTTATTATTGGTTAGCTTCAGAAAAACAATGTTATTAAAAAGAATAAGAGACTTATTATACTCTAAAAATGTTAGTCTTACTTAAAAATGCACGCATTTAGTTGTATTCAGTGTTAAAAAATATTATATGGCTCTCACGGAAATACATTTTAAAATATTTGGCTTTCATGGCTCTCTCAGCCAAAAAGGTTCCCGACCCCTGCACTAGAACATCACATTTTATTAAATAGTCTAAGACACCTGGTGGGCCTCTCTGGTACTGTTTTTAACTGGTCCTGCTCTTATCTCACAGACAGATGTTTTCATCTAAGTATGGATTCAGGTTCCTCAGAAACCCATGAAATAAGATGTGGGGTTCCCCAAGGCTCAATTTTAGGCCCCATTCTTTTTCATCTTTATATGCTGCCTCTTGGAGACACACAGGACCAACAGATGTACTTTTTAATTGCATTGTAGACACGTCATGGATGGCAGTGAATTTCCTGCAGCTCAACCAGGACAGAGGTTTTAGTTATAGGCCCTGAAGACCAGAGGGAGAAACCTTTACCAAAATGACAAGATTTTAAACCAACACAGTCTATTAAAAAACTGGCTGTGATTTTTGACTCACAGCTGACTTTTAGCCCACATATTACAAAAATGGGTTTTTATCATCTTAAGAAAATAGCCGCAGTCCGCCCGTTTCTCTATCAGGCCAACACGGAAGTGATAATGCATGCTTTTATTTCCTGTCCTTTAGACTATGGTAATGCCCTGCTTTAAAGTTGCTCCCCGTCCGCCTCAGGGTCGATTTTAAAGCTCTATTATTAGTTTTTAAATGTCTTAATGGCCTTGTGCCGTCTTACTTATCTGACCTGCTTTTACCGGATCAACCCTCGTGGTTCCTGAGGTCCTTTGGCACTGGCCTTTTTAGCTTTACCAAATACCAGAACAAAGACCCGCTGTGAAGTGGCATTTAGCCACCGTGGCCCCCACCTGTGGAACATGGCATTTAGCCACTATGGCCCCCACCTGTGGAACATGGCATTTAGCCACTATGGCCCCCACCTGTGGAACATGGCATTTAGCCACTATGGCCCCCACCTGTGGAACAGCCTGCCCGAGAGACTCAGGACTGCAGAGACCCTTGACTTTAAAAAAAAAAAGGCTAAAGACACACTTTTTAATCAAACCTTTTACTGATCATCTTAAATTCGTATGTTTTGTAATATTTTATTGTTGTTTTCTATGTTAATTATTAATATTACTACTACTATTCTCTCAATGTTATGTTTTTATTCATTTATTAATGTGATATTTATATTATTTGTATTTCATTTTTACATATATTTGATCATAAGTTTTATACTATTTTTTAAATGGCGATAATGATAGTTATTCTCCGGTGTGGACGCCTCAAAGGTGGTGGTTTTTCGGCCTGGTTAATACAGTTTATGTTGGCACCGGGTTTTGGTTTCACGAGTATGAAGCGTTCAGAGAAAAAAGGTAGCACTTTTGTACAAACAAGGGGTAATTTTACAAAATCTAACAACACCAAAGGGGACCTATGATGATTCTAATCCACATTTGACAAACGTCGTTGTGGTCTCGATAATATGTATTATTTTCCTTAAATCTTGCTACGAAGTCAAATTTTTTTTAACCTTTTTTCTGAGTCTGTCTGCAAACAGCTCATTTATGGAGGCATTCCCTTCGGATGCAATGAAACCCTTCACGCCCCACCATCCCCAAAAGTATCAGAATTTATATTTTGAAATGTACTGATAATATATATCCTGAAGACCAACGTTGCCGCTATTTTTTTTCATACATGGTCGAAAATAAACTTCAGAAGATTCACTGGTCACAACATCGGCTACATCTGCACACTCTCAGGGATCAATTCACATTAAAAAAAATCTGCTTGTCCCAGCATTTATTCAACTGCAAGTCACACGTCTATGTTATCACATCCCATGATTAGATGAAAACAAACAACATAGTCTCATGTAAAAACAGGGTTTGCCAGTTTCAACAAGTCATACTTAAGACATTTTAAAACCATAATGAATATAATTGAAGACCATTTCACATCCATACGGACAAAAAAGTACAAAGACATAAGCTAAATAAATACACCAGAAGACTCTCTACTGTAAACTAATTGAAAAAAAATCCTAACAACCATTTTTCAGATTTGCCATGTACGTAAGTGTTTTCTTGCAAAAGGTGCAGTGAGCTTCTTCTCAAATGTTTTCATGGAACAACAAGCAGAACGTCAGCAATGGTAGAGAAACGCACAACAATGTATTGTCTGTGAAAGGGACTGTTAGCATAGGTTAATCTTGCACCGTTTTTCCAGCTGTCAGAATGTAGCAAACAGATGAAAACATCTGCAGTACTACTACTGTATCTGCACCAAGTTGTGAAAAACAGAGTGCAGATGCTGGAGCGATTGTCTTTTTTTTTTCTTCTTACTGGCATTTATTGAGGGCCAACGCCACCCTTTCCTCTCATTTATCTCTCCTGCTTGCTTCTTTGTCTTAACTTTCTTGTTGCCTCTTTTTGCACTGCTCTCCAAATCTAAACATTGGAACTCATTAACTGGCCTCACAACGAAATTGACATGTTTGACAGGTTTGGGGGAACCTGCCTGTCTGGACGAAGCGGTTGTTGGTGGGCACACGAGTCACGACGGACTCTTGGGAGGAGAAGGAATGCCGCGTGCCTGGCGACCCTTTCAGTCGAGGACCACCTATTCGAAATTATGACAACAGGACATCTGCTGATTGGAGTAAGCGTTGCCCTGGTTTGTCGACAAATTGGAAGATGTGGGCAGTCTTCAAAGTACCCTAAAGCTGCCACAAATGATTGGAGGATGCGGGCAGAACTGTGGACACTGTTGTGATTTGGATAACATCGGATCGCTGCCCTGCAGGATAAATTTGAGGACCAGTAATAGACAATTAAGAGTGAAAAGCAAATTTTATTTTCACTCGCATACAAAAACATTCTAACTTGGATTGTTTCCCTGGCTTCAAGACTCTCCCAAAGGACAGTGCGGCGAAGACACAACAAACTCCCTTCTTGTCTCTCATGTACACACACATGTTGTCGTTGACTATGGACTGACTGGCGGCTGCAAGAACACCTAGGCTGTGGAACAGAGACACGGTGCAGGCTTACACACACACATGCATCAACGAAACATATACGCCACACATACATTCCCCACACCCCATCCATCGCCCTTGACGCAAATCCTTTAGGGGTGATGGACAGCTGGGCAGCGCCTGAAGAGCTGCAGTCTGCCACCGTAGCCCCCACTCCCTCCCTTCTGTTACAAGTCTCCAGTTGTATGTTGTAATATGTATATGTGCTTTGCTATGGAGTTGTTTTCCCACTCCAGACTGGGCCCCCTTAGGAGCCCAGTCTAGATTGTATTTTTTTACTCATCCTCCCCCAGCGTTTACCTTTTTACCATCTTTTACGGGGCGCCTTGTGGCGACCCATCAGCGTTCCTGTTCTGTAACCCTGTCACTGTTTGTTTGTCTAATCTTGAACGTGTTTGTGCTGAAAACAAAGTGTTGTTGTACTTGTGCAATGACAATAAAGACCATACCACCATACCAAAAGAAAGAAGGCGGTGATGGCTTGCAAGTCGCAAACATAATTTGGATGTGAATAAAGTGCATTCACATTTGCTCATATCATTTTGTATTTACTGTGTGAATAAATGTTTTCTGTTTTTTGATACTAATAAACAAGGACTAGTTTTGAATTTAAGCATGACAAATTGACATTCACAAATCTTCCTTGCTTTCCTCACCCAACCATAAACTGAGTGTAGACACTGAACAGAACCTAAATAGCTTTTAATGTCACTTGCTGTATAAATCTGAAGAAAAGATTAGGCATGAGAAGCTGACCTGAAATTATTGGAATAAATAATGGAAATCATATAAGAGAATTGGGTTTTTTATATAGTTTTATTCTTGTGAGTACACTACTAGCACAGAGAAATGAGTGTGTACTTACTGTACAATTTACAGGTACTAGTATAGTATCGCGGTACTAATTAATCAAAAACAGTACTATAGTCTGTTTGAAAAGTACAGGTTCCCCATATTTTTTGTTTTTGAACGGGCCTGACGGCGCGTCGTAACGTTGTGACATTGCTGGATTTACGAGCAGAGGAGCATGTTCAGCAGCGCACAATCACACAGTACTTACAAGCAGACACGGTGTGTAGACAGAAAAGGGAGAATGGACACATTTTGGCTTAAAAACCAATGATAAAGGTGAAGTTATAACACTGAAATGCCCTCAGGAAGAGGTGCTTTAAGACATGGCTAGCTAGCTAGCAGCTAACATCTATCCGCAGTCAGCAGTGTTTTAGCTACTTGTAAATCACTAATCCTCGCCTCCATGGCGACAAATAAAGTATGTTTCTTAAAAGTATCATCCCTGCAGGACGAGGAATAGCTAAACATGCTTCAAGACACACCGTAGCTCACCGGCGTCACCACTGATGACGCCGTGCCTGAATGTAAACAAATGCCATGGGTGGATCTACACCTAACATCCAATGTAATGATATCAAGTACAGGAGCGTATCTAGTCAATACTACTATGATTACATCAATATTTTTTATCGTCACAAAATCTTTTTTCCTTTTTTTAAAATTCATATTATGTTGAAAAACTCAGGAAATATGTCCCTGGACACATGAGGACTTTGAATAGGACGAATGTATGATCTTGTAACTACTTGGTATTGGATCGATACCTAAATTTGTGGTATCATCCAAAACTAATGTAAAGTATCCAAACAACAGAAGAATAAGTGATTATTACATTTTAACAGAAGTGTAGATAAAACATGTTAAACAGTAGGTAAGCAGATATTAACAGTAAATGAACAAGTAGATTCATAATTCATTTTTACAGCTTGTCCTTCATTATGTTGACAAAATAAAAGAATGTGAAATGACACGTTACTGCATACGTCAGCAGACAAATTAGGAGCATTTGTTTGCTTACTTACTACTAAGACAAGTTGTGTAGTATGTTCACTATTTTATTTAAGGCCAAACTTGTTCTTCGATTGCAATAAGAAACATATGTTTAATGTAACGTACATTTTTTTGTTAAAATAAAGCCAATAATGCCATTTTATGTGGCCCCCTTTATTTAGAAAAGTATCTAAAAGTATCGAAATACATTTTGATACCGGTTTGTATGTCTATATATATATACACTACTAAGGCTGAAACGACGCGTCGACATAGTCGACGTCATCGATTACGTAAATACGTCGACGCCGTTTTTGTGCGTCGACGCGTCGCATATTTACGTCACACTACCGTCATGGCAGAGCGCAAAGCAGAAGAGCGGTGCGAGCGAGGGGAAAAAAGCACGCCAAAAGTGTGGCAGTATTTCAATAAACGGCCTAATAATGTTGTTGTATGCACACTGTGTCGAGCGGAAATGGCCTATTACGTCACACTACCGTCATTGCGGAGCGCAAAGCAGAAGAGCGGTGCGAGCGAGGGGCAACAAGCACGCCAAAAGTCGTCAAAAGTGTGGGAGTATTCCAAAAAACGGCCTAATAATGTTGTTGTATGCACAGTGTCGAGCGGAAATGGTCTGTCATAGCAGCACAACGGTACGGGGGCTTCGGTTCGGTTCGGAGGTGTACCGAACGAGTTTCCACACGGACATATTAAAGACCTACTGAAACCCACTACTACCGACCACGCAGTCTGATAGTTTATATATCAATGATGAAATCTTAACATTATAACACATGCCAATACGGCCGGGTTAACTTATAAAGTGACATTTTAAATTTGCCGCTAAACTTCCGGTTCGAAACGCCTCTGAGGATGACGTATGCGCGTGACGTAGCCCGGGGAACACGGGTATGCCTTCCACATTGAAGCCAATACGAAAAAGCTCTGTTTTCATTTCATAATTCCACAGTATTCTGGACATCGGTGTTCGTGAATCTGTTGCAATTATGTTCATTGCATTATGGAGAAAGAAGCTGAGCAAGCAAAGAAGAAAGTTGTCGGTGCGAAACGGACGTATTTTTCGAACGAAGTCAGCAACAACAGTACACAGCCGGCGCGTCTTTGTTTACATTCCCGAAAGATGCAGTCAAGATGGAAGAACTCGGATAACAGAGACTCTAACCAGGAGGACTTTTGACTTCGATACACAGACGCCTGTAGAGAACTGGGACAACACAGACTCTTACCAGGATTACTTTGATTTGGATGACAAAGACGCAGACGTGCTACCGTGAGTATGCAGCTTTGGCTTCTAAACATTTGATCGCTTGACCGTATGTGCGCAACTTTTTTTTGCGTATGTACGTAACTTTTTTAAAATATATAAGCTTCATGAACCTTGGGTTAGGTGAACGGTCTTTTGGGCTGAGTGATTGTGTGTGTTGATCAGGTGTTTGAATTGTATTGGCGTGTTCTATGGAGCTAGGAGCTAGCATAGGAGCTAGGAGTTAGCATAACAAAGACGTAGGTGTTTTTATGCAGGATTAATTTGTGTCATATTAAATATAAGCCTGGTTGTGTTGTGGCTAATAGAGTAAATATATGTCTTGTGTTTATTTACTGTTTTAGTCATTCCCAGCTGAATACCAGGTACCGTGAGTATGCAGCCTTGGCTGCTAAACATTTGATAGCTTGACCGTATGTGCGCGTCACATACGTAACTTTTTAAAAATATATAAGCTTTATGAACCTTGGGTTAGGTGAACGGTCTTTTGGGCTGAGTGATTGTGTGTGTTGATCAGGTGTTTGAATTGTATTGGCGTGTTCTATGGAGCTAGGAGCTAGCAGAGGAGCTAGGAGCTAGCATAACAAACACGTAGGTGTTTTTATGCAGGATTAATTTGTGCCATATTAAATATAAGCCTGGTTGTGTTGTGGCTAATAGAGTATATATATGTCTTGTGTTTATTTACTGTTGTAGTCATTCCCAGCTGAATATCAGGTCACCCCCGGCTCTCACAGCATCTTCCCTATCTGAATAGCTTCAACTCCCCACTAGTCCTTCACTTGCACTTTACTCATCCACAAATCTTTCATCCTCGCTCAAATTAATGGGGAAATTGTCGCTTTCTCGGTCCGAATCTCTCTCACTTCATGCGGCCATCATTGTAAACAATAGGGAACTTCGCGTATATGTTCAATTGACTACGTCACGCTACTTCCGGTAGGGGCAAGCCTTTTTTTTATCAGATACCGAAAGTTGCGATCTTTATCGTCGTTGTTCTATACTAAATCCTTTCCGCAAAAATATGGCAATATCGCGAAATGATCAAGTATGACACACAGAATAGATCTGCTATCCCCGTTTAAATTAAAAAAATTCATTTCAGTAGGCCTTTAAGTAGTGTAGCGCACGTTGTGTAAACAATGCACACCGAGGCACAACACACAGCATGTTAGCAACGACCGGGCTACTACAACAAATAAAAAGCCAGAGCTGGAAGACCCTCCTGCCTCGTTAAGATCTCCCGTTTGGGAACACTATGGCTGCGCGGTGCGGAGGACGGAGGTTTGCCGACATTGTTCAGCAGCGGTAAGGCATGCTTCTGCCAACACGTCAAACATGCTAACCCATTTGAAGCGTCACCACCCCCAAGTAAACATCGCTTCAACAAAGAAAGACGAGCAAACAGCTCCCACCTCTTACTGCCAAATTAGGCAGGCTGGGGGGGGCGGGGGGGGGAAGTTAATCTGAGGCTGAGTTGACTTGAAACTGTTTAATGTTGCACTTTTGATCTTTAATCTGAGCAACAACTTCCATCCATCCATCTTCTTCCGCTTATGAGGTCGGGTCGCGGGGGCAGCAGCCTAAGCAGGGAAGCCAAGACTTCCCTCTCCCCAACCACTTCGTCCAGCTCTTGATTAACATGGACCCCGATTTAAACAAGTTGAAAAACTTATTGGGGTGGTTATCTTTATTTTTGCACATTTTAAAGCAAAATAAGCAATACTTTTACTTTTGAAATGCTTATACTATTGCAGAATATTAAGATTTGCGCTGGATGTTTACTTTTATATTTGCACATTAAAAAGCAAATAAGATACTTTTAATTTTGTTAAATGTTAAAAGTTTTAAATGTTTACATTGTTACAGAATATTTTGTCATGTTGTTGTCAATGTTGACTGAGTGGCCATACTGTTTTTTTTGTAAATAAAAGCCATGCCATTTGAAAAAACTGGCCTACATTTATTTTTTCATCTTCATTTTAAATTAAAAAAATAATAATCAAAAGGAAAAATAATCTATAGATTAATCGGGGAAAATAATAATCTATAGATTAATCGATTAAGCGAAAAAAATAATCTATAGATTAATCGATAGAAAAATAATCGTTAGCTGCAGCCTTATACCCTACCGTTCAAAAGTTTGAGATCACATTGAAATGTCCTTATTTTTGAAGGAAAAGCACTGTACTTTTCAATGAAGATAACTTTAAACTAGTCTTAACTTTAAAGAAATACACTCTATACATTGCTAATGTGGTAAATGACTATTCTAGCTGCAAATGTCTGGTTTTTGGTGCAATATCTACATAGGTGTATAGAGGCCCATTTCCAGCAACTATCACTCCAGTGTTCTAATGGTACAATGTGTTTGCTCATTGGCTCAGAAGGCTAATTGATGATTAGAAAACCCTTGTGCAATCATGTTCACACATCTGAAAACAGTTTAGCTCGTTACAGAAGCTACAAAACTGACCTTCCTTTGAGCAGATTGTGTTTCTGGAGCATCACATTTGTGGAGTCAATTAAACGCTCAAAATGGCCAGAAAAAGAGAGCTTTCATCTGAAACTCGACAGTCTATTCTTGTTCTTAGAAATGAAGGCTATTCCACAAAATTGTTTGGTTGACCCCAAACTTTTGAACGGTAGTATATATATATATATATATATATATATATATATATATATATATATATATATATATATATATATATATATATATATATATTTATTTATTAGGGCTGCAACAACTAATCGATTAAATAGATTATAAAAATAGTTGCCGATTAATTTAGTCATCGATTCGTTGGATCTATGCTATGCGCATGCGCAGAGGCAATTTTTTATTTATTTATTTTGTAATTTTTTTTATTATTTTGTTTTATAAACCTTTAGTTATAAACTGCAACATGTACAAACAGCTGAGAAACAATAATCAAAATAAGTATGGTGCCAGTATGCTGTTTTTTTTCAATAAAATACTGGAAAGGATAGAAATTTAGTTTGTCTATTTTATCCGATTAATCGAAGTAATAATCGACAGATTAATCGATTATCAAATTAATCAATAGTTGCAGCCCTAATATATATATATATATATGTATATACATACATGCAGTATATATACACACACACACACACACACACACACACACACACACACACACACACACACACACACACACACACACACACACACACACACACACACACACACACACACACACACACACACACACACACACACACACACAATGGGGCAAAAAAGTGTTTAGTCAGCCACCAATTGTGCAAGTTCTCCCACTCTGTGCTGTAAAGTTCACATTTGAATGACAATAAAAAGGAAGTCTAAGTCTAAGTCTTAAAAAGATGAGAGAAGCCTGTAATTTTCATCATGTGTACACTTCCACTATGAGAGACAGAATGGGGGACCTGTGACTTAATCTTTAAGAGGCTCCTCTGTCCTCCACTAGTTACCTGTATAATGGCACCTTTTTGGCTTCGTTATCAGTATAAAAGACACCAGTCCACAACCTCAAACAGCCACACTCCAAACTCCACTATGGCAAAGACCAAAGAGCTGTCAAAGGACACCAGAAACAAAATTGTGAAGAAATCAACTGTGGGAGCAATTATTAGAAAATGGAAGACATACGAGACCACTGATAATCTCCTTTGATCTTGGGCTCCACGCAAGATCCCACCCGGAGGGGTCAAAATGATCACAAGAACGGTGAGCAAAAATCCCAGAATCACACAGGGGACCTCGTGAATGACCTGCAGAGAGCTGGGACCAAAGTAAGAAAGGCTACCATCAGTAACACACTACGCCGCTAGGGACTCAAATCCTGCAGTACCAGACGTGTTCCCCTGCTTAAGCCAGTACATGTCCAGGCCCGTCTGAAGTCTGCTAGAGAGCATTTGAATGATCCAGAAGAGTATTAGGAGAATGCCATATGGTCAGATGAAACCAAAATAGAACTTTTTGGTGAAAACTCAACTTGTGGTGTTTGGAGGAGAAGGAATGCTGAGTTGCATTCAAAGAACACCATACCTACTGTGAAGCATGGGGGTGGAAACATCATGTTTTGGGGCTGTTTTTCTGCAAAAGGACCAGGGCGACTGATCCGTGTAAAGGAAAGAATGAATGGGGCCATGCATCGTGAGATTTTGAGTGAAAACTGCCTTCCATCAACAACAGCATTGAATATGAAACGTGGCTGAGTCTGTCAGCATGACAATGATCCCAAACACACCACCAGGGCAACCAAGGAGAGGCTTCGTAAGAAGCATTTCAAGGTCCTGGAGTGGCCTAGCCAGTCTCCAGATCTCAAACCTGTAGAAAATCTTTGGATGGAGTTGAAAGTCCGTGTTGCCCAGTGACAGCCGCAAAACATCACTGCTCTAGAGGAGATCTGCATGGAGGAATGGGCCAAAATACCAGCAACAGTGTGTGAAAACCTTGTGAAGACTTACAGAAAACCTTTGACCTCTGTCTGTCATTGCCAACAAAGGGTATATAACAAAGTATTGAGATGAACGTTTGTTATTGACCAAATACTTTTTTCTACCATCATTTGCAAATAAATTCTTAAAAAATCTGACAAAGTGATTTTCTGGAATTTTTTCCCCTCATTTTGTCTCTCATAGTTGAGGTGTACCGTATTTTTCAGATTATAAGTCGCAGTTTTTTTCATAGTTTGGCCGTGGGTGCGATTTATACTCCGGAGCGATTTATGTGTGAAATTATTAACACATTACCGTAAAATATCAAATAATATTATTTATCTAATTCACGGAAGAGACGAAGCAAAATGTCAGCAATCGTCACACACACGTCAACCAATACGAATTCGGCGGGGGAGGGTCATGGCAGAAGTGCATTGTGGGTCATGGGATGCTAACTGCTATACGCTACTGCCGTAGCTATTAAAATGAATAATTTCTACATTGGCGATAACTTATAAAAACTGAACAAAAAAGGTACTGAAAAGGAACTCATATACTGCAGATTACAAGCTGGACGTAGTGAAATATGCAGCAGAAAACGGCGATCGAGCAGCAGAAAGAAAGGACGCTAGCGGCGCATACCAGGAGCGACAACGAGGAAGAAGATTTCATCGGATTTAGCGATCAGGAGTGACAGATTGTTTGGTAAACGTATAGCATGTTCTATATGTTATAGTTATTTGAATGACTCTTACCATAATATGTTATGTTAACATACCAGGCACGTTCTCAGTTGGTTATTTATGCGTCATATAACGTACACTTATTTAGCCTGTTGTTCACTATTCTTTATTTATTTTAAATTCCCTTTCAAATGTCTATTCTTGGTGTTGGATTTTATCAAATAAATTTCCCCCAAAAATGCGACTCATACTCGAGTGCGACGTACATATGTTTTTTTCCTTCTTTATTATGCATTTTCGGCCGGTGCGACGTATACTCCGGAGCGACTTATAATCCGAAAAATATGGTACCTATGTTGGAAATTACAGGCATCGCTCATCTTTTTAAGTGGGAGAATTTGCACAATTGGTGACTGACTAAATATTTTTTTGCCCCACTGTATATATATTTATAATATGTATTTATTAATGAAACAGACGTTTTTGTTAACATGTTAAAGGTGTTAAATAAAAATTCAAGCATGTGTTGGCCCTGTGATGAGTTGGCGACTTGTCCAGGGTGTACCCCGCCTACCGCCTGAATGCAGCTGAGATAGGCTCCAGCACCCCCCGCGACCCCGATAGGGACAAGCGGTAGAAAATGGATGGATGGACAAGCATGTTTAACACATGCAGCACAATTGTAATTGTATGCATGTTGGAAATAAACTCAGACCACAACATATAGATTCCTTTCTTTCATAAAGTCAAGAATATAAGTTGATGTATGACCTGATTCTGAAGACTTGCATTGATTGGAATCAGACATGATTCACAGTAGTGCTGATAACTTCCACATTTACATTGTGGAGGAGAAAAAAAAGTCCTCCTTTTTGTCCAATACCACATGAAAGTGGTTGTTTTTAGCATCTTATTTGTCCAGCTTCCACACTCCTTTTTATACACTTTACAAGAAATACATTGACGGCTTACTCCGTAGCTTGCTAGCTTTCTGAAACTTTTATTGTGTTAACGCAAGCAGGATGTTGCAGCACTTTTATTGTGAAGACCGGAACTGTGCGGCTTTTCTTCAGGGTTTTGACGGCAGGTGCGGCGCGAGAGTCTGTTAAAATAAAAAGTGTTTCTCGCCTTCCTGTCTGTTTTTTTTCCTTCACACTGAGCTCACAGCAGCCAGCGTCATCTCACAAGATCCTAGGGTGTCGCGAATGTCATTCAAGTGACGAAAGTGGCGTCATAGTGAAGATTGATGATCGCTCATTTTGGGACTATTTATTTTTTTTAATACTGGCTGGCGATCGACTGACAAACCCTCCGCGATGGACCGGTAGCTCGCGATCAACGTAATGGGCTCCCCTGGTTTAACACGACTACTCAACATCGTAGGGACGTTTATAGTAGGGCTGACAAAAATAACGAGTTAATCACAAAAATATTGTATTAATCATGTGTATATGTAGATTAATTGCGCAATGTATTTGAACTGTACATGCTCCTGTGCCTTAACCGTGAATAGATTTTAGCACAGGCTGTTATACGGTCAGTGCTCCAGTCAATGCATATGACAAAAATGAGTGACAAGACGCCGACTGCTGTGCTTGCTGCTAAATTTCACTTCAAATTACACCCCGATGGTACTTTAGATAAAACTTTTAGGACGTTTGAGCAAATAAATGCAGGCCTCGAATTTTTACTTTTTAAGGTCAAGGCAAGTGTTGCCTTAAAGGCCTACTGAAACCCACAACTACCGACCACGCAGTCTGATAGTTTATATATCAATGATGAAATCTTAACATTGCAACACATGCCAATACGGCCGGGTTAACTTATAAATTGCAATTTTAAATTTCCCGCCACACTTCCGGTTAAAAACGTCTATGTATGATGACGTAAGCGCGTGACGGAATCAGTTGATGCGGAAGTATTGGTACCCCATTGAATCCAATACAAAAAAGCTCTGTTTTCATTTCAAAATTCCACAGTATTCTGGACATCTGTGTTGGTGAATCTTTTGCAATTTGTTTAATGAACAATGGAGACTGCAAAGAAGAAAGTTGTAGGTGGGATAGGTGTATTAGCGGCGGACTACAGCAACACAACTAGGAAGACAGAGATGGATAGCAGACGCGTTAGCCGCCGAACTCACCTTAACTTCCTCCGTCTCGCCGACCGCAACTGTGATCGGGTGAAGTCCTTCGTCGCACCGTCGATCGCTGGAACGCAGGTGAGCATGGGTGTTGATGAGCAGATGAGGGCTGGCTGGTGTAGGTGGATAGCTAATGTTTTTAGCATAGCTCTGTGATGTCCGGTTGCTAAGTTAGCTTCAATGGCGTCGTTAGCAACAGCATTGTTAACCTTCGCCAGGCTGGAAAGCATTAACCGTGTATTTACATGTCCCTGGTTTAATAGTATTGTTGATCTTCTGTCTATACTTCCAGTCAGGGATTTATTTATTTTGTTTCTATATGCAGTTAAGCACGATGCTATCACGTTAGCTCCGTAGCTAAAGTGTTTCGTCGATGTATTGTCGTGGAGATAAAAGTCACTGTGAATGTCCATTTCGCGTTCTCGACTCTCATTTTCAAGAGGATATAGTATCCGAGGTGGTTTAAAATACAAATCCGTGATCCACAATAGAAAAAGGAGAGAGTGTGGAATCCAATGAGCCAGCTTGTACCTAAGTTACGGTCAGAGCGAAAAAAGATATGTCTTGCACTGTATTCTAGTACTTCACTCGAACGTTCCTCATCCACGAATCTTTCATCGTCGCTCAAATTAATGGGGTAATCGTCGCTTTCTCGGTCCGAATCGCTCTAGCTGCGTTGAAAACAATAGGAAAATGTGAGGAGCCTTTCAATTGACTATGTCACGCTACTTCCGGTAGGGGCAAGGCTTTTTTTTTATCAGATACCAAAAGTTGCGATCTTTATCGTCGTCGTTCTCTACTAAATCCTTTCAGCAAAAATATGGCAATATTGCGAAATGATCAAGTATGACACATAGAATGGATCTGCTATCCCTGTTTAAATAAAAAAAATTCATTTCAGTAGGCCTTTAACGGAGGGCTCATATTCTTTATATATATATATATATATATATATATATATATATATATATATATATATATATATATATATATATATATATATATATATATATATATATATATATATATATATATATAAATATAAATATAAATATACATATATACAGTGGGGCAAAAAAGTATTTAGTCAGCCACCCATTGACAATCAATGGGTGGCTGACTAAATACTTCTTTGCCCCACTGTATATATATATATATATATATACCGTATTTTTCGGACTATAAGTCGCAGTTTTTTTAGGGCTGGGCAAGTTAATGCGTTAATTTCGAGTTAACCCATCAATCTATTAACGCCGACAATTATTTTATCGCACATTTGCGTATGTTGTTTACATTCTTTTATTTTGTTAACGCCTATTGCTGGCTCCTGCGGAAAAGGAAGGACAATGCGGAAGAAAACAAAACAAGCATGGAGAAGAAGGGTAACTCAACAGCACTTTTACAGGGTCATTTTCATTATAAAGTACTTCCAGGCGGCGGATTTGACAGAAGCAAAGTCGTTTGTAGCCACTGCCAAGCCGAATTTTCTTATCACAGGAGTACTTCCGGTCTAAAATATCACCTTGACACGAAGCACACTGTTGATGCGAGCGAACCATTCAACAAAGCAGAAAGTGGAGCCAGGGTTCAGCAGACTATGTTAAATGCAGCGTGCGGGAGAAGTATAGATAAACGAAAGCAAGAGAAGCTAACAAATGCCATAGCGAAGTGGATAGTTACAGACTGTAGGCCCATTAGTGTTGTGGAAGACGCCGGCCTGAGAAACATTGTGTGAATCGCAACAAGTGACGCCATCAAGACGCACCATCGCACGAAGAATACACGAGTTGTATGAAAAGTAGAGGACTGTAAAAGTGACAACTTTACAACGAGCAGCTGTAGTTGCTCTCAGTGGGGACTACTGGACATCAATCGGTAACCATAATTAGCCTCAGAGTTACAGTGCATTATATTGATGAAAAGTGGGTGCTGCATTCACATGCTCTGTCTATAATGAAAACAGAGGAGAGGCATTATGCTGAAATATGCGCGGGGCACTTCACTGAAGTTATACAGCAGTGGAATTTGACAGATAAAGTCACCACACTAAGCACGGATAGTGCACGAAATAGGATTGCTGCTGCGAGACAACTGCCTTTTGATCATATCCCCTGCTTTGCGCACAGTCTCCAGCGTTCTGTCACTGTTTGTCTGCACAACAGTGCGTTTGACAACGTCCTTTCCAAGTGCAGAAAAGTTGTCGGGCACTTTAAACACAGTCCAGCAAATGCAGCAGAATTAGAGCAAAAACAAGCTGAACATGGACAGAAGAAAGAGGCCCTTGTGCAAGATGTTCCTACCAGATGGATTTCAACTCTGAACATGATAAAAAGCATCCGCACAAACGAACAGCTTCTGAGTGACTTCCTCACCACAAGCACCAAGATTGCCATGCCAACTCCAGCTGAAATGGACAAGCTGCAGAGGTTGGAAACCCTACTGGAACCTTGCAGGTATGTTTTACATCATGTTACTCAATATCCTGTCCCATTTCATGTAAGAGAGAAAAAATATGTAAATGCAGCATTCTAGTCCCCTGTAAAGGAAATCCCAGCAGTTAAGTGTTTTGTGCTTCACCCTTTCTTTTCTTTCTCCCTGATAAAAGAAAATGTTTCTGCTGTTACCTCAGAAATTGCCTGTTCGGATGTTATGATTGTGGCTCAGGGATTTGTATGTAGATTATATTTATTTTCCATAACAAGCAGGATAACTTAAATACCCTGGCAGTGGCAATAAGCTTGAATGTTTGTATTTATTATTTTCGAGTTGATTTTCATAAAATATGCTATTTAACTGCTACTGTTTAACAAGTACTGATTTAAATTGTGTTTGCACAACAAATGTTTTGGCGCTTTTGTTCATATGGGAGAATATTCCAATAAAGGTGCACTACACACTACTTTTGAATTCATTATTGGGTTTTGCGTATACAATGCAGTTAATCGTGATTAATCGGAAAAATAGTTCGATTAATTTTGATTAAAATTTTTAATCGTTGCCCTAATAGATATATATTAGGGCG
Source organism: Entelurus aequoreus (assembly GCF_033978785.1). Classification (NCBI taxonomy): domain Eukaryota; kingdom Metazoa; phylum Chordata; class Actinopteri; order Syngnathiformes; family Syngnathidae; genus Entelurus; species Entelurus aequoreus. The sequence continues at coordinate 50,828,705 of NC_084742.1, forward strand.
ATATATCGATATACTCGATATATCGATATATTCGATATATCGCGGGTTTGTCACTGTGCGATATAGAAAATGACTATATCGTGATATTCGAGTCTACCTTCTCACGCAGTTGCTTTTAGCTGCGGGGCATTAAACTGCATGCGTTTCTCACTCTTTCCTGTCTCTCCTTCTCACAGAGACTTTAAAACAAGCGCACCTTCTTACAGACGTCACATACTGTCACGTGAGCAACGTCACACGCTCCCGCGGAGCGAGAGGTAGCGACATGGTAACGTTAGCTGTGATGCTAACAGCTAACGGTGTGGTTTGAGTGGTAATACGAGAGAAAGAAGGTGCGAATCTGGTAACAAATGGAGGAATAATTAATTCCCAAGAAAAACAGCACGGGGTCCATCGCCTGACGGTGGTTTGGCTTCAAGCGGGAATATGTCTTTACATCTCAGCGCGGTGGCAGAGGGGTTAGTGCGTCTGCCTCACAATACGAAGGTCCTGAGTAGTCGTGAGTTCAATCCCGGCCTCGGGATCTTTCTGTGTGGAGTTTGCATGTTCTCCCCGTGACTGCGTGGGTTCCCTCCGGGTACTCCGGCTTCCTCCCACCTCCAAAGACATGCACCTGGGGATAGGTTGATTGGCAACACTAAATTGACCCTAGTGTGTGAATGTGAGTGTGAATGTTGTCTGTCTATCTGTGTTGGCCCTGCGATGAGGTGGCAACTTGTCCAGGGTGTACCCCGCCTTCCGCCCGATTGTAGCTGAGATAGGCTCCAGCGCCCCCCGCGACCCCGAAGGGAATAAGCGGTAGAAAATGGATGGATGGATGGATCTCCGTTCGGTGCCACACCAACTAAATGCCGAAGCAACTATTTCCACATCAACACCGTATGACATATACTATTTGATATGCAGCTCATTTTTATGTGACACTTATTGAAATATCTTGTGTGTCATCATGCACATAAGTGCACTAATAGCTTGTTTTAAAATGTCTCTGACAATCTTACACTTTGTTTTGGAAATGACATGAATGTTTGTGCCACTGCTTAATAACTGTTTAATAAATAAAGTTTTGCTAAATTGACTTAGTTGTGATTTCCCTCTCTGCATGAAAGTTTAAAATGAGCATATATTAATGGAGTATGAACAAGAATGTTTTAATGTAGACACATAGAATCATCATACTGCTGTGATTATATGCATCAAGATGAAAGCCCTCCAGTTGAACCGCGCTGTCCGGGACACTCGCGCTCAGCCACGTCTCCGTGAAGCACAAAACACAAGAGGAAAAGTCCTTGTTTCTTCTCACCAGCAACGCTAGCTCGTCCAACTTGTTGGCAAGTGAGCGGACGTTGGAGAGAAAGATGGCAGGTAGGGCGTGCGTAATCCCCGTCTGCGGAGACGGACAAGGGCGCCCGCTCGCTTTCCTCTTCGGTGCGGTTTCCCTCTTTTGATCAAAGAATGGACCAAATCCGCAGCTGACGCTAAAATGACCGGTAATAAGTCCGTAGGGGTGATGGATCTGATGTTCAGTAGCTCTTCGCGGGTGTAAGAGCATGCGGACACACAATTTACGCACAAAAACAAACAAAACGGAGCGCATGAGAGCACCGAGGCAGCCGTGATCGGCGCCATGATGATCAATATCATCATCAATATATTTCTGAACGTCTCTCCAGGATGCGCCGTTTCGTGGGCGGTCTTATTTACCTGCCCTCCACTTTGGTGTGGTTTTTAGCACTTCCATAGCGAGTCTACTGACAGATATAAGTGAGAACTGTACGCTACTTTGCGTTAAAAATGGCAACTGCGGAGGATGCATGTGCACGTACGAGCCAGTCTGCCCCACAACAAGAGAATAGGGAAAAAGAAGGAGCTTATTGATTACTGCGAGGACTACAATGGCGGACCCTTGCAAGGCACACTGGGTACATTTATACCATATACTGTATGGATAATCTGCCTACGGTTTTCCCAATTTGTGACATCACCAATTCTGCACATTCCAAACAACTCGTTTGGGGGAAGAAGAAGGGAAGGCAAGGTTATTTTATAACGGGTTGATTTCGCATTTCTGGGACTTGTGCAGACCCCAAATACACAACAGCAGGTAGCAATAAGTAAGACAAGTTGGTTTTGTATTTTAGGACCCCTTTAAATGAATTATGAATTAGGTAAGCAAGTAATTACCTATTTTTTGTAGGAGTACCATTTATTCTCGTAACATTGCAACTTGTTTTTTTTATTTTACAATACTGAAAGATCTAACTGTTTACTTGTATTCGTACTGTAACTCAAACTCATAACAATGCGGTACCACTTCAGTGTTTCCCATAAACTGCCAAGATACCTGTGGCGGTGGGGGCGTGGCTATGGGCGTGGTCACCATGACATCATCTAGTAATTTGCATAATTTACTACAATGATTTGATTTTCTCTAAAAAGGCTCAAAAAATGTATACTTACTAATTAATAATAACAGTTTTGTTTTAAACGTCCATCCATCCATCCATTTTACAATATAATTACAACACTTTATGTACATATTTATATACAGATTTGAACAGTAAGTTATTCACTGAAATATATTTATTAATTGTGGTTCTTACAAAAAATATATCTTATAAAATATAAAAGCTAAAATGTCTCAAAGCTCTGCCCCTTTAATTAGTGCATACTAAATAATTTAACTTTAGCCTATTACTACAACCATATTATTTACCAGCAACAGAGGCAGAGGTGTCCTGCCACAGTCAGTAACAAATAAACAGAAAACAATTGGCGTAGGAAAGGGGCGCCACGGGTCAGTTTCGACGGTGGAAGGGATCATCGTGTCTCATCGGTCGACTACCGTCCGCCTTAAGCCAGGCAGCCCCTGGTCAAAAAGGTGTCGTCCCGCCAACGTTTGCCTGCTTCAGTGGGTGCCTGGAGCTTAGTGTACTGCAAAGGCATGAAAAGCAGACGGTTAATTTTATGTACCAGACAAACAAAACAAGAAAAGAAAGAAGACTCCAGCTCTTCGATTAGCAAGCTGGAATGTGCGAACAATGTGTACAGGAATCTCTGATGACCTTCGTGAAGTGGACGACGCCAGAAAGATGGCCATGATAGATAAGGAGCTTGCCAGGCTTGATGTCAGCATAGCTGCTCTTCAAGAAACTAGGCTAGCCTCCAGTGGGTCTCTCAGAGAGGCTAACTATACATTATTTTGGAAAGGTAGAGAACCTGAGGAGCCTCGTCAGCAAGGAGTTGGTTTTGCAGTCAGAAACACACTTTTGACATCAGTGGAACCTCAATCAGGAGGTACCGAGCGATTGCTGTCTATCCGTCTCAGCACTGCTACAGGTCCAGTGAACATTCTCAGTGTCTATGCTCCTACTCTTTCTTCAACTGAGGAGATTAAAGATAGATTCTATGAACAACTTGATGAGCAGATCAAGGGTTTTCCTAAAGATGAGTGCTTGATTAAGCACTAGGCTAGCCAGAGTAGGCGCAGACCATGCATCATGGCCATCTTGCTTGGGACACTATGGCATCGGAAAGATGAACATAAATGGCCAGAGGCTGCTGGAGCTATGCACCTATCACAACCTCTGTATTACAAACACCTTTTTTAAGAGCAAACCATCGCACAAAGTATCATGGAAACATCCCAGGTCTCATCGATGGCATCAGCTTGATCTGATAATCACTAGGCGGTCGTCACTAAATAACATTCTTATTACTAGAAGCTATCATAGTGCAGATTGCAATACGGACCATGCCCTTGTGAGCGCCAAAGTGCGCCTTCAGCCCCGTAAAATTCATCGCTCCAAAGCAAAGAGTCGTGCCTGCATTGACACATCAAAGATGTCAATTTCATGCAAGGTGGATGATTATGTATCAACCCTGGACCAAGCTCTTCAAAACCTGCCGGAGCATAATGCTACAGCAAAATGGAACGCCATTAAAGAAGCAATTTACAATACAGCTATTTCTACTTTTGGGAAGAGGGAAAGAACTAGTCACGACTGGTTTAATGCCTATCTACCAATCACGGAACCAGCAATTGAGGCCAAACGCAAAGCATTTTTGGCATACAAGAGATGTCCAAATGCGACTGGTTTAATGCCTATCTACCAATCATGGAACCAGCAATTGAGGCCAAACGCAAAACATTTTTGGCATACAAGAGATGTCCAAATGCTCAGTCACTTGCAACACTCAAGAGTACTCGTTGTTCCACACAGCGCATTGCCAGACAGTGTGCAAACAACTATTGGCAGCAGCTCTGCGAAGATATCCAGATGAGTGCTGAATCTGGTAACATCCGTGGCATGTACAATGGTATAAAGAAAGCAGCAGGACCTGTTATAAAACGGACTACTCCAATTAAATCTCGGATAGGGGAGAAGATTACCAATCGAGAAGAACAGATGGTCAGATGGGTGGAGCACTACTCAGAACTATACAGCCGTGAAACAACTATCTCTGATGCTGCTCTAAATTATACGAAGGAGCTACCAATCATGAATGAACTTGACGAAGTGCCTACAATGGTAGAGCTTGAAAAAGCTATTGATTCACTTCCATCTGACAAAGCACCAGGTAACGATAACATTCCACCTGAAGCTATCAAGCAAGGGAAGCCTGCCCTGCTTAAACCGCTGTACGAATTACTGTGTCTTTGCTGGGAGGAAGAAGGAGTACCTCAGGACATGCGTGATGCCACTATTGTGTCACTTTATAAAAATAAAGGGGACCGCAGTGACTGTAATAGCTATAGAGGAATTTCTCTCTTGAACATCGTTGGAAAGGTTTATGCACGCATAATCCTAAACAGGCTACAGATACTTGCAGATCGTATCTATCCTGAATCCCAATGAGGTTTCAGGGCTGGAAGATCGACGACCGACATGATATTTTCAGTCAGGCAGATTCAAGAGAAGAGTAGAGAACAAGGTCAACCTCTTTACATGATGTTAATAGATCTAACTAAGGCTTTCGAGCTTGTCAGCAGGAAGGGCCTGTTCAAGCTACTACAAAAGATTGGATGTCCTCCAAAACTACTCAGCATGTTGATCTCTTTCCATTCCAACATGAAGGGAACAGTCTTGTATGGATCCTGTTCGGACTCCTTCTCTATCAACAGTGGTGTTAAGCAGGGCTGCGTCTTAGCACCAACTCTTTTTGGAATATTCTTCTCTATACTCCTGTCCTACGCTTTTGACACATCCATTGAGGGTGTCTATCTACACACACGGTCTGACTGCAAATTGTTCAATCTGGCAAGATTACGTGCGAAAACCAAAAGGAGGTCAGTGTTAATCCGAGAGATGCTTTTTGCAGACGATGCTGCTCTTGTTACCAACACCAAAGAAGCCTTACAACGTCTAAGTGACTGTTTTGCGAATGCTTGTGAACAGTATGGACTTATAGTTAGCCTGCAGAAAACCAATGTCAGTGTTCAAGGTGCTGCAAATCCTGCTATCAAGATGAATGGTGTCACTTTAGAAGTAGTAGATCATTTAATATACCTAGGCTCGACAATCAGCAATAAACTCTCGCTTGATGTTGAACTTGACAGGAGGCTTGGAAAGGCAAATACCATCATGGCTAAACTACCAAAGCGAGTATGGGAAAACAACGCTCTTACTCAACATACAAAGATCCGAGTTTATCAGGCCTGCATTCTCAGCACTTTACTCTACGGAAGCGAGACCTGGACTACTTACATGAGACAAGAGCGTCGACTTAACGCTTTTCACATGCGGTGCATCAAACGTATCCTTGGTATTAGTTGGCAGGACCATATTCCACACAGTGTCATTCTTCAGCGGGCTAATATCCATAGCATGAACTCTCTTCTTAGCCAGCGCCGTCTTCGATGGCTGGGACATGTTCGGCGGATGGAGGACGGACGGCTTCCCAAGGACATTATGTATGGACAACTGGCTGCTGGTTCCAGACATGTTGGTCGTCCCTCTCTCCGGTTCAAGGACGCATGCAAGAGAGATCTAAAGGCGTGTAATATTCCCTTGGACAGCTGGGAGATACAAGCGGAGAACCGAAATGTCTGGCGTCAAGCGGTTAGACGGGGTATCGCAGAGGCTGATTCGAGGAGAGGCCAGCTCGCAGAGGAGAAGAGAGACAGGAGGAAACATACTGCAAATACCATCGCACAGCAGGAGCGGGATGAAGTCTCTACACATGTTTGCACTAAGTGCAACCGGGACTGTCACTCAAGAATTGGCTTGTACAGCCATGCTAGGCGTTGTCAACAAACATGAATCAACAAAACATCAAGTTAAAATGTGAAAATTATAATTAGATATGTGCATTGTATAATTACAACACTCATTAAAACTGAAAAGATATTACTAATAATTGACTAAAATAGGATGACAAAACTATTTAAATAAAAAATTAAAAAAAAAAAAAAAAAACTATTAATAATAATTAAAGTACCATTACAACATTTTAAAAAAATTATAAATAAATTAAATAAAAAATTAAACATCAAATCGAAATAAGTGTCTGACACAAGAGCGTAAATTAGCATGGTCATCTGTGACTAAGCTGCCAAAGAGATAGATTATTTACCAGCAACATAAAGTGAAACAGAGGCAGAGGTGTCCTGCCACAGTCAGTAACAAAGAAACAGAAAACAGTAGTGGTGGTAGATAGACACAGAGCTTCATCAAACATCTGATCCACTGAACAAAGAGCTCCAAAAATCTTGAAATTTAGACTGCCATCAGTTAAACTCCCTACACTTAACCATGTGTTTCCTACTGCCTGCAGACTTTGCACCCTTTGTTATATACACATGTTGTGTTTCTAATATAAATACATTTAATAAAGTCAAATACAAATAAGGCAACAAGAGAAGTATCCTAGACTTCTCTTTTGTAAAGTAAATCTGAACAGCCGATATGGGCATCTACATCAACTATATGAGTTGCCTGATAAGCTGGACAGGACAAAAAAAAAAAAAAAAAAAAAATTTAAATGTTTTATTTATTTATTTTTTTTTTAAAATTTGTTGCGGACGTAATTCTTTCGTGGCGGGCCGCCACAAATATATGAATGTGTGGGAAACCCTGCACTTTTTGCTTGTATTATGATTTTTTAAATCGAGTAAAGTCAGTGCACTGACCTCCGGTTTATTAAACCTCATGTGATTGGCCATGATGTGGAACTCTTCGGCGCCGGGCCATCTGTAACCTTTGACCCTGTGAGCGTTGAAGGGCAGGGGGTAACCGAGCTGGTAGCCTAGCGGCAGAGCGAAGCGGAGGCGGCGCTCCTCCCCAAAGCGATAGAGCAGGTTGAGCACGGTGCTGCTGGCCGTCTTGTGAGTCTTCAGGAACATGATGTGAGTGTGGGCACCACAGGAGCCCAGGGAAGGACCCTGGGCATCAGGGGATGAGAAGATGGAGCGGGCGACCGACTGGGCGCTGCTGGAGTACAACGAGACACAAAGAACATATGTTGTATCAAAACAATTCAAAGCTGCAATGAAAATAAAAGTCAAATGTTTTCAAGTAAAAGAGTCCAAGTAGAACATGATCAGAATAAAAAGGAAATATTTTTGAGAAACTCATCGTAAAATTACGAGGGAAAGGTTGTAATACAGCGGTACCAATGAATTAAAAATGATACTCTACTTACTGCCTGTGAAAAATACCAGTGCAATTTTATTTTAATGGACATCATGGCTTGCCTTCGTCACGACATGCTGGAGCAGACGAGCATGTTCGGCAACGAACACGCACAGAGTACTTCCAAGCAGACACGGTGTCAAGACATAAGAGGCAGGATGGACGCATTTCGGCTCAAAAACTAACGATGAATGTGAAGCTAAAAACGCTGAAGCGCCGCTCTACGAGAGGTGCTTTAAAACATGGCTCGCTAGCTAGCGGCTAACGTCCATCCACGGTCGACAGTGTTTTAGCAACTTCTAAATCACTAATTTTCTTACAAGTATCATCCCATGCTTCACTATACACTGTAGAAGGATACAATAGCTCACAGCTAACAACAAGCTAGCGCTCCTCAATGTAAACAAATGGGTGGATCTATACCATACTTGCCAACCCTCCCGTTTTTAGCGGGAGAATCCCGGTATTCAGCGCCTCTCCCGACAACCTCCCGGCAGAGATTTTCTCCCGACAAACTCCCGGTATTCAGCCGGAGCTGGAGGCCACGCCCCCTCCAGCTCAATTCGGACCTGAGACTGAGTGGGGACAGCCTATTCTCACGTCCGCTTTCCCACAATATAAACAGCTTGCCTGCCCAATGACGTCATAACATCTAGGGCTTTTAGAGAGTAGAGTGCACAACTGCGCACACAACAAGGAGACGAAGCAGAAGAACGAGGAAATTACAGACATGGCGACGCCGTCGACGAGTAAGATGAAGAAATACGCTTGCAAGTTCCAAAACGAATGGAAACAAGAATTTCAGTTCATCCAGGACAGTTCGAAGGGGAAGGTGTATGTTGCCTGTAAATTTTGTAGAACAGACTTCTCCATTCAACACGGTGGCCGAAATGATATACTCATCATGAACAGAGAAGTTAAACAGGACAATACTGCCATCTAATGGATAGCCACCGGAACAATGAAATTCAAGTTTTTTGTTTTTGTTTCTATGTAAATAAAATAAAATGAATATATATACTGTATATATATATATATATATATATATATATATATATATATATATATATATGAAATGTATATGAAATACTCGAGTTGGTGAATTCTAGCTGTAAATAACCACGCCTCCAACCACGCCCCCCGCCCCCCCACCCCCTACCCCCCACCTCCCGATATTGGAGGTCTCAAGGTTGGCAAGTATAATCTATACATACATCCACTGTAACGATACCAAGTACAAGAGTGTAATTATTCGATACTACTATATTTTTTATTATCACAAAATCCATCCATCCATCCATTTTCTACCGCTTATTCCCTTCGGGGTCGCGGGGGGGCGCTGGAGCCTATCTCAGCTACAATCGGGCGGAAGGCGGGGTACTCCCTGGACAAGTCGCCACCTCATCGCAGAGCCAACACAGATCACAAAATCGTTTGTCTTTTTTTTTTATTGTTTATAAAGTCTGGAAATATATCCCTGTACACAGGAGAACTTTAATTATGTATGATCCTGGAACTACTTGGTATGGATTGATACCAAAATGTGTAGTATCACCCAAAACTAATGCGAAGTATCCAACCAACAGAAGAATAAGTGATTATTACATTTTAACAGAAGTGTAGATAGAACATGTTAAAACAGAAAATAACCAGAAATTAACAAGTAGATTAATTAATACATTTTTTACAGCTTGACAAAATAATAGAATGGGAATGTTTTGATATAAAAAAAAGAGACAGTGGTGTGTTTAGGAGTTAACAGTCACAAGGGTATAGGTGGGTGTGTGCTTAGTTAGGCATTTAAGGAGCTCACACCTGTGAGCGAGAATCGAATATTTGTTTACTACTCATCTTTAATTTTGTTAATACTTCTGTTTGTCATCATATTCGTATTTCTTGTCATTTTTTTGGTATACATCTGCGTCAAAATTTAAAAAAACAAACACCCATTCTTATCACCCAGGGAGGGCCAGAGAAAATTACCCAATTTCTGCAAAAGTTATATAATTATATATATATATATATATATATATATATATATATATATATATATATATATATATATATATATGGGTTCCCTCCGGGTACTCCGGCTTCCTCCCACCTCCAAAGACATGCACCTGGGGATAGGTTGATTGGCAACACTAAATTGACCCTAGTGTGTGAATGTGAGTGTGAATGTTGTCTGTCTATCTGTGTTGGCCCTGCGATGAGGTGGCGACTTGTCCAGGGTGTACCCCGCCTTCCACCCGATTGTAGCTGAAATACTGTAGGCTCCAGCACCCCCCGCGACCCAGAAGGGAATAAGCGGTAGAAAATGGATGGATGGATGGATGGATGTGTATATATATATATATGCCGGGCTTTTCATCAGTATTTTAGCCTAACGTTAGCTAGCGTGGCTAGCTGGCTAACTTTACAAACTAACGTATATATTATATATATATATATATATATATATATATATATATATATATATATATATATATATATATATATATATATATATATACAAACTAACGTATATATTATATATATATATATATATATATATATATATATATATATATATATATATATATATATATATATATATATATATATATATATATATATATATATATATATATATATATATATATATATATATATACGTTAGTTTGTAAAGTTAGCCAGCTAGCCACGCTAGCTAACGTTAGGCTAAAATACTGATGAAAAGCTTGTGAAAGTGAAAAAGTTAACGTTATATACCTTCAAAAAATTCACAAGAGTCGTTGATGGCGTGTAGTTATTTCTTTATTCATCAACCAAATCATGATGAATGAAAAAAAAAAAATCCCAACCGTTTCAACTCCATCGCTGCTGGGTTTGTTGTTGTAATGGTGGAACTACGGTTGACCGGTACACCGCTACTAGTAAAGTGTCGCGGTACTGATGAATTTAAAAAGGTACTCCTGCTTTTGAAAAATACCGGTACTTGTGACGTTGCCGAGTCGAGACGCACGAGTGTGTCAAAATATATGTTTGATGTAGCATAAGATTTATGTTAAAATTCAGCCATTAAAGACATTTTTGTGGTCCCTTTTATTTTGAAAAATATCGAAAAGTGTCGAAATACATAAGTTAAAAGTTAAAGTACCAATGATTAGGGATGATGCTCGAAACCGGTTTTCCCGGTTGTTCGATAAGAAAAGAACCGAGTCCTGGGACTCGAATCCCTTTTTGAGAACCGGTACCCGTTATCGAGACCACTATAGTAAAGAAAAAGAGTTGGTTCTTTATTCGAATCCCTGAGAACGAATCCCTTCCCACAGGAAATGCCCTGTGAGACGCAATGTTATGCCCATTTGATTGTAGACTCTTACTGACACCTTGCGGCGATATGAAAATACTACGCGTCAATAGTTAGGGCACTTCCGGGTTGACGATGTTAGTCCAGTTCATGAGACAATTGAGAAGTAGACAAGTTGTGTTAGCTCCTACAAGTCTTGGAAAAGATAAGTCTGTAAGTAAACTGTTTAACTTGTTTATATAACTCAATATTAAGGTGGAAAGTGTTTCAATTTGATAGTAAGATGTCTATTGAAATGGCTGCCAGTCATGTATTTCCACCATCGAAATAGTTTCAACACTCAGAAGTATTTGTTTGATGATAGTACTGTATATTTGTGTGAAGCTAATATTTACAAATTGTGTATTACATTTCAGTATGTTAATTGAATCACATAGCTTATACATGTGTCATTGTGTGTATTTCAGTTTAAAAAATAAATAAATAACAGTCAAGTGCAAGACAAAAGTAAAGATAGGAAAAGACAAAGCAAGATCAACAACAATAAAGAGCCTAAATGGATTAATCTGCTTTGGAACTTTATTAGACGTCTTGGATTGTTTGTTAGCTGTCTGCCAAGCTGTATAACCTCAACACGTATAGTGAGGGCAGAATAGGCAATATGCAATTATTGCCAGGCTTCGCTCTCATGTAAGGGAAGAACAATTGTTGATTGATGACTGTGGTGTTCTTAGTGTGGAGTTAGTATGTTCCAATAGCAGCAGAAGTGCACTTTTTGGAGAGCTGTTTTATTTTCAGTTTCGTGCCCAAGGGACTGATTTTATTTAACACTATATTATTATTTATACACCTATAGTGATCACAGAGACAGGTTGTTTTTGTGTTACTGTATATATTTTTTTTTTTCTGAAAAATCCCACTTAATATACTTTGGGTAACAACAGTCAATATTTTTTTTTTTTTTTAGGGGGGTAAAAGTCAATATTTATTTATTTATTTTATTGTATTTTTTTCTTATAAAATAAAAGTGAGCTTTTGTTAAACTAAATATTGTGTTTTTTTCCATATACAACAACATATCTGGAATCGATAAGAGAATCGATAAGGAATCGGTTCGATAAGAGCATTCGATAATGGGCTCTGTCAAGACATGGACTAAGATGCAGTTTCCTGCGTGTGTTGCTTTCCCGAGATGCAAACGAACTGAAGCCGACATGGCGTGTAGGTGAGGACATGTTTAATATTTTAACTCAAAAGAGTCGTTGTTGACTATTTTTTTCATACGGTGTTGATCTGGAAATGGTTGCTTGGGCTTTTTGTTGGTGTGGCACCGAACGGAGATGTTGACATGCAGAGTTTCAAGCACTCCTTATTCTCTAGCGGGTGACTTTTCAAATGATGCTACATTAGTAGAGCTGCTACTTTTTGTAGCAACGCTTTTGCCGCATACTTGACATCTTCCCGCTTGAAGCCAAACCACCGCCAGACGATGGACCCCCTGCTGTTTTTCTTGGATTGAATTATTCTTCCTTCATTTGTTACCAGATTCGCACCTTCTTTCTCTCGTATTACCACTCGCACCACTCCGCTTGTGTGTTGTTTAAGAACAGTTGGTAATGGTTATATGCAGTAAAACTTTTCATGAACTCAACTCACCTTAATGTGTGTTCCTAAATTTGTGTTGGACGTCTTCGATGAAGAGAGCAGTTATGATTTTGGTTTACATAATAACGGAATGGTTTTCTCTAAACGCATACGTTTGTCTAAATATGGCCAAGGACACACATTATGATCTAATCTGCGGGAGAGAATTCCTCTGACATTTTGAAGTATGTTTTTTTTTTTGGAGTGGTCAGCTTGAAACGTCCCTCTGTCTCCGACTCCTTCGTCCTCATGTGACATGAGTGCGTGTCTGTTATGATTTTGCTTACTAGTTTCGATGACCCGCCTTATCTTGCCTCTGATTGGCCAGTCCGTAATGTTTCGGCCTAACCTTAGCCAATTGTGACTCATCATACGAACACCAACCCATCATCATGGATGTTCTCATTCATCCGGGTCATTTTATTTTCTCCATATTTTATTTATTTTGCTTAATTTCGCACTTCATTTTCTCTCTTTGTAGCTTGTAGCTTTAATGTAAGCTACTTCACTACATGGCTCTAAAAGTAGCTAAGCAACAGGAATCCCTACTGGTTAAAAAAAGTAGCTAGGCTCCTGCCAAGCTACTGGAAAATGTAGTTAAGCTACATGTAGCTTGTAGTGTTTGCGCTTATAATAATGTCGCTACAGCTTGGCTATTTTGCAGGGTATAAAATGTAAATGAGGTATTGTTGGCATTTCTTGGATGCATTTTTACAGTAATTTAGAAGCAAAATGGATTACTCCTATTAGCAGCATTGCTAGCCACCTGAACAAGACCATTATTACAAATTAGTGTTATACTCATTTGATTGTAATCTCTTACTAACACCTTGTGGCGATAGGAAATTACTGCGCCTGATTTGTTTAGACACTTCTGGGTAAACGATTTCAGGAAGTCAGTTTATGAGACAAATGAGAAGCAGACAAATTGAGTTAGCTCTTACAAGCCTTGGAAAACATAAGTCTGTAAGTAAACTGTTTAACTTGTTTATATAACTCAATATTAAGGTCGAAAGTGGTTCAATTTGATAGTAAGAGGTTTATGGAAAAAATATTTTTGTGACTGTTTTAATGGATATTTTGAGGACTGCCAGTCATATATTTCCACCATCCTAAATATTTTGAAGTATTTGTTTGATTTTAGTATTGTATATTTGTGTAAAGCTAATATTTACATATTGTGTATTACATTTCAGTATGTTGTTTGAATCACGTAGCGTATACATTTGTCATTGTGTGTATTTCAGTTTTACAAGTAAAGTGCAAGACAAAAGTAAAGATAAGTACAACCCTAAAGTAGTGTGCAAGAGAAAGCAAGATCAACAACAATAAAGAGCCTAATTGGATCCATCTGCTTTGGAACGTTAGTGGAACGTCTTGGATTGTTAGCAGTCTGCCAAGCTGTATAACTTCTATACATATAGTGAGGGCAGAACAATTAAAATGCAAAAAAAATTAAAAATACATTTGGGTTCTTGTCTTTCATAAGGACTGTGAACGATAGGCAAAAAAAAAAAAAAAAAGTGCAGTAGCCCTTTAACTCAGAGTCAACATTGATTCAACTAATCCAGATCAGCTGTTCTGGATCACGTCACTCAGAGTTTTCCCATCTTCGAGTAAATCAAATCAGACTTTAGGTTTAAACTCAAAGTTTACTGGCCATGAGTTTGTTTGTTTTTTCGTAATTGTTGTAGTTTTTTTGCTTAGTGTGGTTTTTGTTGGAAGAAAAAATAAAATAGGAATGTTGGTACAAAAGAAAAGGCTGTAAATTGGTCCTGGGTCCAACCTCACGATCAAGAACAAGTATAAAGTCATAGTGTCGTGAAAACAACGTACAGGAATAACGCTGGAATTTTGCCATACAAACTAAAGTCTTAATAAAAAGTCACGCAAAGTAAAATATTTCCAGTTTTCTTTGAGTAAAAAGTTACAAGATTAAAGTCATAATGCCACCAGAAAAATGGTAATGGTGTGACCATACATCATCAATATATATTGTATGTATTTCAAAAACACTCGAAAGATTTACAAAGCAATAATTATGCTTTCCTAAGCAGGCTAGCAACAAGCTTTGTGGTAAAGATGTCCTCTGGTAAAAAAAAGGAAACTACCGGACAAAAACTGTGGGTGTGCAGATGTATTTGTTGAAACATTACGATCGGAATTGATAGGGACACAGCAAAAAGAACAAAAGACATATCATTGTTTTACCTCTTGCTGAAGATGATTCCCAGCAGTTGGCCAGCGAAAGCGATGGCAACGAAGACGAGCAACGCTTTCCACATCCACACGGGACCCACACGACCACACACCAGCCATCGCAACATCCTGGGGAGAAGATTTCCCTCGTGAGTTGGTCATCCAAAGCATACCATGAATTGATTAACGTGGACCCCGACTTAAACAAGTTGAAAAACTTATTCGGGTGTTACCATTTAGTGGACAATTGTACGAAATATGTACTGTACTGTGCAATCTACTAATAAAAGTTTCAATCAATTTCAACCACATCATGCGACCTGACCCCACTTGTTAGGCTTTCAGGACCTCAGTCCGCCTACTTTTGCTAATTTCTTATTATGATTTGTAGCTGATGTAGTGTGGTTTTTTCGTCTCTGTTTTATCCTACTTCTATCCTGTTTCTACAATTCCTCTTCGGTTTCCTTTTTTCTTCTTCCTATCCCTTCCTGGTTTGGTTCAGCTGCACCAAACACAAAAGTATCCAATGAAGTTAACCATAAATAATGCGACAGAAGAGGTGTTACACTTTATCAACGCAATTCCAGTCAACAAAGCTCATCAGCAGCTTGTCAGGTCAGGTTGATAACCTTCAACTCAAAGAGGAACAGCATCAAAATACCATTCAGAGCGCTAAACCTAGTTAATAATCAATATTTACATCTAACCATATCTTTGAACAAACAATATTTGTTAAATACGGTGGTCTTCAATCATCATTTAAATGCCAACTATGAGGACATTTAAAACACTTCTTTGAGGTCTTAATTGGATATGCTTTGCTGTAAATTATGCGTATTTATAATATTTTCTTTAGTCTGTCTGCTTTTTTCTCATACATTATCTTTGCAACTTTTTTCTCATAGTATTTTTAAAAAATTCTAACTTTGTGACTTTTTTTTCTTAACATTAAACAGTTTTATTATGGCTCATCTTTTTTTAAAGCATCAAACTATTTCTGAAAAAAAACAGACGTTTTACTTAAATGTTACCGCTTTACTCTCATAACATCAGGGTTTCCCCTTAATGTAACTGATGGTGGCACACCACCGCAGCAAAATTATAGCCGCCGCATCTTGAAAATGAAGAGATTTTACATGAAAATAGATTATTGTATTATAATGTATTGTAGCCTCCAGAAGAAGTCAAAAGTCCGACACTACTCTTAACTTTTATTGCCAATCTTATGCTTACAACCGGCCCGATTCCAACAGGTTTTACCTCCCATGCAAACATTTTGGTCTCTGTGTTGCCTCAGAACCACAACAACTCTTCCTCATTCAACGCCAACCCCTTCCAGGCCCAGATGTTTGCGATCATGGGAAGAATTGACAACAAATCAAAACCACATGACCATGAGACATTACCGCCTGCAGATCGTTACAGTACGAATGGATATATAGCCTATTATTTGCGCACTTTTGACGAGCGATGCACCGAAAATTCGGCCGCTGAAAAAAAGACTTTGAACACCAAAAACAGCGATGCTGAAACCAGATGTTTTCACGCGATTGTCTGAAGCGTAGTCAGCTTGTCTGCGATGTGGACGTAACTTTAATATATATTGCAGATTTACAAAATGTGCAAATATTAGGTGGACAGTGACGGCTTTTAGGGAGATAAAGTCCAACTGGAGCAGCAGCGCAAAGCAAATGTGCCGTCATGCTCGCTCCAGCTCGCTTTTCGTCGCCGACATCGAGGGTCAGAAGTAGGGATGATGCTCGAAACCGGTTTTCCCGGTTGTTCGATAAGAAAAGAACCGAGTCCTTGGACTCGAATCCCTTTTTGAGAACCGGTACTCGTTATCGAGACCACTATAGTAAAGAAAAAGAGTCGGTTCTTTATTCGAATCCCTGGGAACGAATCCCGTCCCGACAAGAAATGCCCCGTGGGACATCACAAGAAATGACGTCACGTAGCTCAGTCATTAGGCGCACATGGGGAAAGCAGGGAAAAAATGGACCGGAAAAAGCGCTCCAAGGCATGGCTTCATTTCACCAAAAAAAACGAGGAAGCGGCAATATGCAATTTTTGCTAGGCTTCGCTCTCGTGTAAGGGGGGAAGCACAACAAGCGTGTTGTGTCTTCGACACGTGTTGAAGCAGCGGCAGAGACGACGAAGAACGCCCGCTTCTTCTGCCAGCTGCCCAAGTCCCAGCTACAGTGGCGGTGACGCCGGTGAGTAACTAACGTTAACTGTTGCCGGTTCATTTCCATATCTGCGCAGTTGTAGTAACGTTACCTCTTATGTCAGCCAGGACTGCAGTAATGTTAGCTAGACTAACGTTACCTAAGCATAGTCAGTGGCTAACGGTAACGTTAACGTGAGCCTTTTTGTATGTGTCTGATAACGTTAACGTTATCTTGTAGCCTACACCACGACAGAGTTTGCAAGTCTGTCTAATAAACTAGTGCTTTCTTTATTTCTTTAGTTTATTTGGAACATGAACACACTTACAGTATAATACATCACAGTTTAATATCATTTCACTAAACAGGAGTAGGAAGAAGTAAAGCTTATTTAATCCTACCCCTTTCCCACTTCATAGCGTTTACAAATATATACGTCATTTACTGACCTTTTTATAATAAAATATCTGTGAATTAGTATATACAACAGTTTTGTAACATGTAATTAATTAATTCAGTCATTATTAATATACTAAGATGAAGAATATCTTATTTTCAATAAGGTTGAAAGTATTTCTCATAATTCTTCTTCTTTGTACTTCCTCTTAAACTGGATCATATCAGAACAATGTTTAACTTCTTTACTTAATCCATTCCATCATTTAATTCCACATCATTTTAGCTGTTTACAATTTTACCAAATCATCGAACTTTAAATATTTTTGACTCAATAAATAAAGTGTTTGTATGTTCTCTATATCCAACATTATGTATCAGTCCAATTAATTTTTTTTGTAACACAGTTAACGAATGTAGTGCACATTTGTAATTATTTCCCCACATTTCTGCACAATAACTCAGATATGGTAATACTATAGTAGCGAGCAGTAGAGAATGTGAAGTGATTTGTTAAACCAAATTGTGTGTTTTTTTCCATATACAACAACCTTATCTGGACTCGATAAGAGAATCGATAAGGAATCGGTTCGATAGGAGGATTCGATAATAGGCTCGAACTCGATAATTTCTTAGCAAACATCATCCCTAGCCAGAAGTAGTAGTCTCCAAAAAGATACAGTCTCCAATAATACTACAAAAACATGCTAGATTGGTTGCTAAACAAAAAGTCACTAAAAGTCTCTAGACACTTGAAACATTCTCAACAAAGTACATTTTTCAACAATTGAAAATATACCAAAACTATGTAATATAACAATATATGGATCTTTCTGTGTGGAGTTTGCATGTTCTCCCCGTGACTGCGTGGGTTCCCTCCGGGTACTCCGGCTTCCTCCCACCTCCAAAGACATGCACCTGGGGATAGGTTGATTGGCAACACTGAATTGGCCCCAGAGAGTGAATGTGAGTGTGAATGTTGTCTGTCTATCTGTAGTGGCCCTTTGATGAGGTGGCGACTTTTCCAGGGTGTACACCGCCTTCCGCCCGAATGCAGCGGAGATAGGCTCCAGCGCCCCACGCGACCCCGAAAGGGACAAGCGGTAGAAAATGGATGGATGGATGGATGGAGGTTAATACTATTGATAATACTAATAACACAGATTTGTTTTTAAATGCATGCATACATTTTTTAGCCTTTAAAAAAAAAAATTATAGCAAATTATACAATGGTGTCATGCTGACCATGCTCCTAACCACGCTCCCACCGCAATCTAGGGGAAACCCTGAACACACTCATGTAACTTTTTTTTTTATCATGTTTGCAACTTTTTTCCTGCAATAAACACAACATTACACTACATCTCTTTTGCTACTTTGCTATTTTTTTTCGGCAAAAATCTGACTTTTCACTTGAACAACTTGATTCCCGTACCATTACAATGTTTCCTCAAAGCTTTGCTACTTTTTTCTCATAAAATCACAACTTTTCTCATCTCAACTTTCTTGTTTGCTACTTTTTTCAAAGCCTCAGACTTTTTCCTCAAAAAAATCTGACATTTTTCTTATAAGTTCCAGAACAAAAAGTAACGTTATTTGTAGTTGGTCGATTATGTTGCAATACATTTTGCATTGTTCGAAAGCCTGCTTATTTTAATCTTTTAAATGGTGCCACATTTGAAAGGAACATAAGAGCTGACTCTTTCCCAAATCTTCTCTACCAATATCAAACTTATATTGCTATTGACTAAGGGTGTCAAAAAAGTTCATTATCCGTTTAATCGCCATTCCTATTTGTAACGATTCTTAATCGATTCAAAATAATCAAAAATCCATTTTTTTTTTTTTCAATGTGTCCTGTAGCCACTCAGACAAATCATATTGTTGATGTAGATGATCTATATCTGCTGTACAGATTTACCTTAGAAAATAGAAGTGTTGGATACTTCTCTTGTTGCCTTATTTGTATTTGACTTTCTTCAATGTTTGGGTAGAATTGTATCAAACAAAACCAGTTTTATTTAAGTAATATATACAGTACAGATCAAAAGTTTGGACACACCTTCTCCTCTATCAATGCATTTTCTTTATTTTCATGACTATTTACATTGTAGATTGTCTCTGAAGGAATGAAAACATGTGGAGTTATGTACTCAACAAAAAAAGGTGAAATAACTGAAAACATGTTTTGTATTCTAGTTTCTTCAAAATAGCCACCCTTTGCTCTGATTACTGCTTTGCACACTCTTAGCATTCTCTCGATGAGCTTCAAGCACACCTGTGAAGTGAAAACCATTTCACGTGACTACCTCTTGAAGCTCATCGAGAGAATGCCAAGAATGTGCGGAAAAGTAATCAGAGCAAAGGGTGGCTATTTTGAAGAAACTAGAATATAAAACACGTTTTCAGTTATTTCACCTTTTTTTGTTAAGTACATAACTCCACATGTGTTTATTCAAATTTTTGATGCCTTCAGTGACAATCTACAATGTAAATAGTCATGAAAATAAAGAAAACGCATTAAATGAGAAGGTGTGTCCAAACGTTTGGCCTGTACTGTACATTAAACTACATCTCTTTTGCAACTTTTTTTTCTTTTTGCAAAAATCTGACTTTTCACTTGAAATATCACAACTTGATTCCCGTACCATTTTCAAAGCCTCAAAGACTTTTTCCTAAAAAAAATCTGACATTTTTCTTAAGTTCCAGAACAAAAAGTAACGTTATTTGTAGTTGGTCGATTATGTTGCAATAAATCTTGTATCGTTCGAAAGCCTGCTTATTAATCTTTTAAATGGTGCCACATTTGAAAGGAACATAAGAGCTGACTCTTTGCCAAATCTTCTCTACCAACATCAAACTTATATTGCTATTGACTAAGGGTGTCAAAAAAGTAGATTTTCCAATTAATCGCCATTCCTATTTGTAACGATTTTTAATCGATTCAAAATAATCAAAAATCTATTTATTTATTTTTCAATCCGTCCTGTCCAGCCACTCAGACAAATCATATTGTTGATGTAGATGATCTATATCTGCTGTACAGATTTACTTTAGAAAAAGAAGTGTTGGATACTTCTCTTGTTGACTTATTTGTATTTGACTTTATCAAATGTTTGGATAGAATTTTATTAAACAAAACCAGTTTTATTTAAGTAATATATAAATTGATCAGAGCTGGAATGTAGTTAACCATATAACTGCCCCCAATGTTATTGAAAATGTATAGCTTTTGAATCAAGAATCGTTTAGAATTATGAATTGATTCTGTATCGAATCGTTATCCCCAATAATCGAATCGAATCCTGTGTGGCCCAAAGATTCACAGCCCAACTCTTGACTGATTTTGAGCATCCAAGAAGGTTATGTTCTGCGATGAGTCCAGATTCGTTCTACGGCCATTGGACCATGCAGTCAACCAGTAGAGAAGAACGCTATGCTAATCGCTGCACTGATAGAGGAACATGTCTTTTGTTGGGGTCAGCATGATGGTGTGCGGCGGCATCTCCCTCATCAGGCCTGTCGTCATGTGGGGCAATCTCATGCAAAGAGACAGAACCCTATTGTCCAAGAACACAACCTCCAGAATTTCAGGGTGGAGAGGAGACGATGGAATGGCATCAACTTCATGAAAACACTCGCAAGATCTCTTTGAGGTGCTGTTTATGTCAGAGTGACCGTGACAACCACGTTGTCTGACATTTAACAAATGCCAGTTGAAAAACGTGGATCCCATCCACAGCAGTGTGTGACCACGCTGATGCCGAGGAGGAGGTCCCACGCTGTGTACAATCCTCCCACACACAACTCAGGATAATGTGAATAAATCGTTGAATGAGATTTGTTTCTTCAAACTTCAATCATCCGATCCACCAAACAAGAATAAACTGCTTGACACTAACCGAGAAGAATTGACAAACTTTCCACAGCCCAACCATCTAAAAGTGTAATAAATCCATCCCTGTAGGAGTCTTTGCCAAAAAGCTTTGTTACAACAAGGACATAGCCACCAAACACACACTTTCTTCTACTGCTATGTTTATTACAGCTTTACTGTCATCACGTCACAGCTTTTTTCTCCTAATATCATGACCCTAGAGCAGGGGTGGGCAAGCTTTTTGGCTCAGGGACCAGATTGGCTTTTGAAATTTGACAGATGAGGCCAGGCGAACACATGATGCATTTCAAAGCATATCATCTCTGTTGGAACTAGGGTTGTATGGTGTACCAGTAATTGTATAGCAGACCTGGGCAAATTAAGGCTCAGGGGCCACATGCGGCCCTTTAAGCTTTTCAATCTGGCCCGCCCGACATTCCCAAATAATTGTTTTAGATCTTTAAGATGGAAAGTGTAGCTGCCATTATGATGTGCAGTGATGTTTTCTAATGACCGTAAGTCTTGAACTATACAAAGTATTTCAATGGTTGAAATCTGCGCTTTTGCATGATATACTAGTTACTATGGTAATCTAATTAGTTACTATGGTAATCTAAATCAAGGCAGCTCAGACGAGGCACCAAGCAGTGTGGGTGGGGAGCATTTCCACAGAGTGTTTCCAGAGTGGCCAGCCTGAAATGTGGGTGTCAGGGACAGACGCGGAAGGAGATTTTTACAACAAAGTTCTAAAGCTTAGTAATATATCAGGTTTTTTACCCTTCGTGTTCATATTTCACTGTTTTTGTTGCATTTTTGCTTGATTGTAAAATATGTGGATGGAGAGGGGGTGTGATGTTCATATGTTGTCAATATTATAAATGATAAATGATAAATGAGGGCAGCACGGTGGAAGAGGGGTTAGTGCATCTGCCTCACAATACGAAGGTCCTGAGTAGTCGTGAGTTCAATCCCGGCCTCGGGATCTTTCTGTGTGGAGTTTGCATGTTCTCCCCGTGACTGCGTGGGTTCCCTCCGGGTACTCCGGCTTCCTCCCACCTCCAAAGACATGCACCTGGGGATAGGTTGATTGGCAACACTAAAAAATTGGCCCTAGTGTGTGAATGTGAGTGTGAATGTTGTCTGTCTATCTGTGTTGGCCCTGCGATGAGGTGGCGACTTGTCCAGGGTGTACCCCGCCTTCCGCCCGAATGCAGCTCAGATAGGCTCCAGCGCCCCCCGCGACCCCGAAGGGAATAAGCGGTAGAAAATGGATGGATGGATGGAATGATAAATGGGTTATACATGTATAGCGCTTTTCTACCTTCAAGGTACTCAAAGCGCTTTGACAGTATTTCCACATTCACCCATTCACACACACATTCACACACTGATGGCGGGAGCTGCCATGCAAGGCGCTAACCAGCAGCCATCAGGAGCAAGGGTGAAGTGTCTTGCCCAAGGACACAACGGACGTGACTAGGATGGTAGAAGGTGGGGATTGAACCCCAGTAACCAGCAACCGTCCGATTGCTGGCACAGCCACTCTACCAACTTCGCCACGCCGTGTTTTATCCTTCATAGTTAATATTGTAAATCCCACATTCCTTATTTTCATGTACATTCTGTGTGTCTCATTCAGTAAAAATAAAATAAAATTCCATTTCGTTTTTTAAGGCGGTGTGTGATAACGTTTTTAGCATTCAATCAGACATTATTGTGAGGTTTCGTATTAGTGTTCCTGAAAATAGATATACCGGCCCCCAGACAATTTTTTTTCCTCTAAATTTGCCCCCCCGAGGCAAAATAATGGCCCAGGCCTGTTGTATAGTATAGCGGTACTAATGAATCAAAAACGGTACAATACTCTGTTTGAATGGTACCGGTTTCCAATTTATTTATTTAGTTTTTTAACAGGCATGACAGTGCACCTTCACGTCAAGACGGGTTTTACGAGCAGAGGAGCATGTTTGGCAGCGCACAGTCACGGAGTACTTGCAAGCAGACACAGTGTGTAGACAGAAAAGGGACAACGGACGCATTTTGGCCTAAGAACTAAAGAAAAAGGTGAAGTTATAACACTGAAACGCCCACAGGAAGAGGAGGTTTAAGACATGGCTAGCTAGCTAGCAGCAAACATTCATCCGCAGTCTGCAGTGTTTTAGCTACTTCTAAATCAATAATAATCGCCTCCATGGCGACAAATAAAGTAAGTTTCTTACAAGTATCATCCCTGCAAGGCGAGGAATAGCTAAACATGCTTTACTACACGACATAACTCACCGGCGTCACCGCTAATGATGGAGGATACAATAGCGGCGTTGCTGCTAAAAAATAAACTAGCTAGCGTACCTAGTCGATACTACTATGATTACATCGATAATGTTTTCCATCCATCCATTTTCTACCGCTTATTCCCTTTTGGGGTCGCGGGGGGCGCTGGAGCCTATCTCAGCTACAATCGGGCGGAAGGCAGGGTACACCCTGGACAAGTCGCCACCTCATCGCAGGGCCAACACAGATAGACAGACAACATTCACACTCACATTCACACACTAGGGCCAATTTAGTGTTGCCAATCAACCTATCCCCAGGTGCATGTCTTTCGATATGTTTTATCGTCACAAAATCTTTTTTCCTTTTTAAAAAAATCATATTATGTTTATAAACTCATTAATTACGCCCCTGTACACATGAGGACTTTGAATATGATCAATATATGATCCTGTAACTACTTGGTATTGGATCGACACCTAAATTTGTGGTATTATCCAAAACTTATGTAAAGTATCCAAACAACAAAATAATAAGTGATTATTACATTTTAACAGAAGTGTAGATAGAACATGTTAAAACAGAAAGTAAGCCGATATTAACAGTAAATGAACAAGTGGAATAAAAATAAATTTTTACAGCTTGTCCTTTATAATTTTGAAAAAATAATAGAATGATAAATGACAATATGTTACTGCATACGTCAGCAGACTTATTAGGAGCCTTTGTTTGTTTACTTACTACTAAAAGACAAGTTGTCTTGTATGTTCACTATTTTATTTAAGGACAAAATTGCAATAAGAAACATATGTTTTATGTACCGTAAAATGTTTTGTTAAAATAAAGCCAATAATCCCATTTTTTGTGATCCCCTGTGTTTAGAAAAGTATCGAAAAGTATTTAAATACATTTTAGCTAACGGTACCAAAATACTGGTATCGGGACAACCCTAGTTGGAACTAAGAGTAGACTTGCCAAACATGGGCGCAACATCTGTTTTCAACAATATCATATCAGAACCTCAAATTAAGGCTGAAACGACGCGTCGACATAGTCGACATCATCGGTTACGTAAGTACGTTGACGCCGTTTTTGTGCGTCGACGCGTCGCATATTTACGTCACACTACCGTCATGGCGGAGCGCAAAGCAGACTGTGCGAGCGAGGGGGAAAAAATCACGCCAAAAGTGGTCAAAAGTGTGGGAGTATTTCAATACACGGCCTAATAATGTTGTTGTATGCACACTGCGTCGAGCGGAAATGGCCTATCATAGCAGCACAGCGGCTATGAACGAACATTTGAAAAGAAAACCATCAACCATCAACTACTCAATCGTCCGCGTGAGCATACGTTATCATCATTACACAAAAACATGAATGTGTCATTTGTATCTGCTAGGGGTGTAACGGTACGTGTTTTGTATTGAACCGTTTCGGTACGGGGCTTTCGGTTCGGTACGGGGGTGTACCGAACGAGTTTCTAAGCTAAAGCTAACTTTAGCTGCTAAAGTGTTAACAAGCTGCTTCGCTCCTTCTGCGGCTGCCTCTGTCTCAGCACGCAGCATTGTCCCACCCACACAACCATCTGATTGGCACACACAAAGCATTATCAGCCAATCAGCAGTGCGTATTCAGAGCGCATGTAGTCAGCGCTTCAGCGTCGAGCACATAGGTGTTTAGCAGGTGAGCATCGGGCAGCGGACTCTCCCCAAACGATATTAAACACCTCCCAGTCAACTACTAGTAACATCATTATGAGCCCGTTGACCTTCTAGGAATATAAACTGGAGCTCAGCTCACTCGCAGTCCTGGCTTGAGGTGAAGGCTACCGGTAATTAGCTCTCAGTTCCAGCCACATCGACCCCTTCTGAGCGCCTATTTTCAGCTGCTGGGAATATTGTAAACAAGAAAAGAAGCAGAGCATGTAAACATGCTAACCTTTCTTCATTACAACTGTTAGTCACTCACTGGAATGAGTAGAATTGGTTATTGTGTACTGTGTTGGACTGGATGTTTATTTTGCACATTATAAAAGCAATACTTAAAGGCCTACTGAAAGCCACTACTACCGACCACGCAGTCTGATAGTTTATATATCAATGATGAAATCTTAACATTGCAACACATGCCAATACGGCCGGGTTAACTTATAAAGTGACATTTAAAACTTCCCGGGAAATATCCGGCTGAAACATCGCGGTATGATGACGTATGCGCGTGACGAAGTCCGAGTAACGGAAGTTATGGTACCCCGTAGAATCCTATACAAAAAGCTCTGTTTTCATTTCATAATTCCACAGTATTCTGGACATCTTTTGCAATTTTTTTAATGAACAATGAAGGCTGCAAAGAAGACAGTTGTAGGTGGGATCAGTGTATTAGCAGCGGACTACAGCAACACAACCAGGAGGACTTTGTCGGAGCGCTAGCCGCCGACTTCACCTTGACTTCCTACGTCTCCGGGCGCCAAACGCATCGGGTGAAGTCCTTCGTCCTTCTGCCGATCGCTGAAACGCAGGTGAGCACGGGTGTTGATGAGCAAATGAGGGCTGGCTGACGTAGGTGGAGAGCTAATGTTTTTAGCATAGCTCTGTGCAGTCCGGTTGCTAAGTTAGCTTCAATGGCGTCGTTAGCACAGCATTGTTAACCTTCGCCAGCCTGGAAAGCATTAACCGTGTATTTACATGTCCACGGTTTAATAGTATTGTTGATTTTCTATCTATCCTTCCAGTCAGGGGTTTATTTCTTTTGTTTCTATATGCAGTTAAAGCAAGATGCTATCACGTTAGCTCATAGCTAAAGCATTTCGCCGATGTATTGTCGTGGAGATAAAAGGCACTGAATGTCCATTTCGCGTTCTCGACTCTCATTTTCAAGAGGATATAGTATCCGAGGTGGTTTAAAATACAAATCTGAGATCTACAATAGAAAAAGGAGAGTGTGGAATCCAATGAGCCAGCTTGTACCGAAGTTACGGTCAGAGCGAAAAAAGATACGTCCATCGCTGCCTCTCAAGTCATTCACTGTAACGTTCCTCATCTACGAATCTTTCATCCTCGCTCAAATTAATGGGGTAATCATCACTTTCTCGGTCCGAATCTCTCTCGCTCCATTGTAAACAACGGGGAATTGTGAGGAATCCTAGCTCCTGTGACGTCACGCTACTTCCGGTACAGGCAAGGCTTTTTTTTATCAGCGAGCAAAAGTTGCGAACTTTATCGTCGATTTTCTCTACTAAATCCTTTCAGCAAAAATATGGCAATATCGCGAAATGATCAAGTATGACACATAGAATGGATCTGCTATTCCCGTTTGAATAAATAAAAAATCAGGCGAGGGTGTATAATCAAAGACCCGAAACACCCAATGAACCTCGGTTCTTTACTGATGATGTGTTCAAGCTGCACCGCAAGGTGTTTCTCAAATCTAGTATGACTGGCCTAGCCAGTGACTTCCAGGAAAGTCTGGATGACAACCGTGAAAGTGTGGTGACGACTGGAGAGACAGTGGACAGCCCGGAGAGACGGCAACGGGGCAGTAAAGGTTAGCACCCTGCACTGCAGCTCTCGTGAGGGAGCACCCACAAAACGCTACAGAAAGCCCTAAAGAAAGATACCCCCAGGGGTGCCCGAGAGGGGGGGGGAGGATGAGCACCCCAAACTGACGGATCTTTTGGTACCAGACATACGCGACGGATTATCGACAACGACAGCAACTTGTTTTTGTGGCAAGGTCTGTAAGAACCTGAGAGGCCTGAGGATCCACCAGACCAGGATGGGCTGCATAAGGAGAAAGCAATCTGAGCAAGGCACAGAGCCAGTGCCTAGAACTGACCCTGGTGAGACGGAGGAGGAGCAGGAACCGGAGTCACCCCACAGTGTCCAGAACCTCCAAGCTCAGCATGCTGTACCCGGTAAACCATCTGAACAGGTCTTATGGCCTGCTGCAAACAAGGAATCTGAATGGCGACAGTTTGACGAGGATGTTGATAATGCCCTTGATGCAGCATGCAGAGGGGAAGTTGATCGGCGACTGCAGCTGATGAGCACACTGATCATCAGCATGGATGCTGAGAGATTTGGCATCAAACAACCCAAGGCTCAGAACATCGCCAGGCCAAACCGGCGGGAGACCAAGATCGCCCAGCTCAGGAAAGAACTGAAGGCCTTAAAACATCAGTATAAGAGGGCAAGTGAGGAGGAAAGACCAGGCCTGTCAGAGCTCAGGGACATCCTGAAGCAGAAGCTCATCTCTCTCCGACGTGCTGAGGGACATAGGAGAAGGGGCAGAGAGAGGGCGCGCAAGCGCACTGCCTTCATAGCAAACCCTTTTGGATTTACGAAACAGCTGCTGGGGCAGAAGCGGAGCGGGACCCTTGTCTGCTCTGAAGAGGAGATCAATCAGCACCTCAGTAACACATACAGCGACAATAGGAGAGAAGAAGATCTGCCCCCCTGCAGAGGGCTACCCACACCATCAGAACCCTCCTTCCCGTTTAACATCAAAGAGCCCACCTTGGCAGAAGTCAGGGACACCGTCCGAGCCGCAAGGACCAGCGCAGCCCCAGGCCCGAGTGGAGTGCCATACAAAGTCTACAAGCATTGCCCGAGACTCCTGGAGAGGCTCTGGAGACTCATCAGGGTAGTATGGCGGAGGGGGAAGGCAGCCAAGCAGTGGCGCCATGCAGAGGGTGTCTGGATACCAAAGGAGGAGAATGCAAGTGACATCACGCAGTTCCGCACCATCTCCCTGCTCAGCGTGGAAGGCAAGATCTTCTTCAAGATTCTTGCCAACAGGTTGACAGAGTACCTCCTGAGGAATTCCTATATCGACACCACAGTGCAGAAGGGAGGAGTCCCAGGCATGCCAGGCTGCTTGGAACACACAGGAGTGGTTACCCAGCTGATCCGGGAGGCAAGGGAAAATCAAGGAGACCTGGCTGTCCTTTGGCTTGACCTTGCCAATGCCTATGGATCCATTCCACACAAGCTCGTGACAACAGCCTTGACGACACATCATGTTCCAGAGAAGATCACTGAACTCATACGGGACTACTACAGTAGTTTCAGTCTGAGATTCACCTCTGGAGCAATAACATCTGCATGGCACCGCCTGGAGAAGGGCATCATCACAGGGTGCACCATATCAGTGGCACTGTTCGCCCTAGCGATGAACATGCTGGTCAGGGCAGCAGAAGTGAAATGCAGGGGTCCGAAGTCCAGTTCCGGCATTCGCCAACCTCCGATCCGAGCCTTCATGGATGATCTGACTGTCACAACAACATCAGTGACAGGGTGTCGGTGGCTCCTCCGCGGACTGGAAAGGATCATCACATGGGCGAGAATGATGTTCAAGCCAGCCAAGTCCAGGTCCCTGGTTTTGAGGAAGGGGAGAGTGGAGGACAAACACCGCTTCAGCCTGGATGGAGTCCCCATACCATCAGTGTCAGAGAAGCCTGTGAAGAGTCTGGGGAAGATTTTTGACAGCACCCTGAAGGACAAGGCAGCAGTGCAGTCAGCCCATGTGGAGCTGAAGACCTGGCTATCAGCAGTGGACAAGTCGGGCCTCCCCGGGAAGTTCAAGGCTTGGATATACCAGCATGGAATCCTGCCGAGAATCCTTTGGCCGCTGCTCATCTACGAAGTCCCAGTAACCATTGTGGAGGGCTTCGAACGCAACATCAGCCAGCACCTGCGTAGGTGGCTGGGCTTGCCGAAAAGCCTAAGCAGCATCGCCCTGTATGGGAACACCAACAAGCTGCAACTTCCCTTCACCGGATTGACTGAGGAGTTTAAAGTCACCAGAGCCAGGGAGGTGTTACTTTACAGAGACTCATCTGACACCAGAGTCTCCTCTGCTGGCATCAAGGTCAGAACTGGGAGGAAGTGGAAGACACAGGAGGCCGTTGAACAGGCAGAAGCAAGGCTGAGACATGGCGTCTTAGTGGGTGCTGTGGCAGTCGGACGAGCTGGGCTGGGTAGCTATACAAGACCACGCTACGACAAAGCCCAGGGTCGAGAGAGACGGCTGATGGTGCAGGGAGAGATCCGTGCAGAGGTTGAGGAGGAACGCCGGAGCAAGACAGTGGCCATGCGCCAGCAAGGAGCCTGGACAAATTGGGACCACGCATCTACCTGGAAGATCACCTGGACAGAACTTTGGAAGTCAGAACCAGCAAGACTCAAGTTCCTGATCCAGTCAGTGTATGATGTCCTCCCAAGTCCATCTAATCTTCATTGCTGGGGGCTAGTAGAAACACCTGAATGTCCACTGTGCAAGGCACGGGGTTCCCTGGAGCACATCCTGAGCTGATGCCCTAAAGCTCTGGGAGAGGGGAGGTACACATGGCGCCACGACCAGGTACTGAAGGCAGTAGCAGACACCATTGGCACTGGAATCCAGCAGAGCAAACACCAGCTCCCAGTCAGGCACAACATCTCCTTCGTCAAGGCAGGGGACAAACCACAGGCTGGACGTAAGGCCCCAACCGGACTGCTAGCCACAGCCCGTGACTGGCAGCTTCAGGTGGATCTCGGCAGACAGCTGAAGTTTCCAGAGCGCATAGCAAGGACATCGCTGAGGCCAGACCTTGTCTTAACTTCTGACTCAACGAAGCATGTTGTGCTGCTGGAACTTACAGTCCCCTGGGAAGATCGGATGGAGGAGGCCCATGAGCGAAAGAAGGCCAAATACCTTGAGCTGGTCGAGACATGCAGAGAGAGCGGCTGGAGGACCCGCTGTGAGCCTATAGAAGTGGGCTGCAGGGGCTTTCTAGGGCAATCTGTGCATCAAGCATTCAGACTTCTTGGAATCAGAGGGTTGCTGGAGAGAAAAGCCACCAGAAATATCAGTGAGGCTGCTGAGAAAGCCTCAAGGTGGTTGTGGATCAAGAGGGGAGACGGATGGAGTAGTTCGCTGCTTGGACACAAGCCGTGGCCTGATCAGCCCCGGTTGGGTCGCCCAGGCGAGGGTGTATAGAGATCAAAGACCCGAAACACCCAATGAACCTCGGTTCTTTACTGATGATGTGTTCAAGCTGCACCGCAAGGTGTTTCTCAAATCTAGTATGACACATAGAATGGATCTGCTATTGCCGTTTAAATTTTAAAAAATCATTTCAGTACGCCTTTAATGTTTACAGTGCTCCAGAATATTTAGATTGGCACTTTTTTGTATTGGATGTTTATCTTTATTTTTGCACATTTTAGCAAATAAGCAATACTTTCACTTTTGTTGAAATGTTTACACTGTTGTTACAGAATATTTCGTTTTGCACTTTTTTGTATTGGATGTTTATCTTTATTTTTGCACATTTTAAAGCAAAATAAGCAATACTTTTACTTTTGAAATGCTTATACTATTGCAGAATATTAAGATTTGCACTGGATGTTTACTTTTATATTTGCACATTAAAAAGCAAATAAGCTACTTTTAATTTTGTTAAATGTTAAAAGTTTTAAATGTTTACATTGTTACAGAATATTTTGTCATGTTGTTGTCAATGTTGACTGAGTGGCCATACTTCTTTTTTTTGTAAATAAAAGCCATGCCTTTTGAAAAAACAGGCCTACATTTATTTTTTCATCTTCGTTTTAAATAAAAAAATAATCGGTAAAAGGAAAAATAATCTATAGATGAATCGAAAAAATCATCTATAGATTAACCGATTAATCGAAAAAAATAATCTATAGATCAATCGATAGAAAAAGAATCGTTAGCTGCAGCCTTACCTCAAATACACACAAAAATGGTATTAAAGGGTTAACACTTACGTTCTCTTTCAGTGGGAGCAGTGTTGTCGATCTCCCTTTTTTTCGAAATGTAGTATCAGTTTTGTTGTGGCAATTCTCGAAACAATTTGGTTCTAATATTTGGCGGGCTGGATTAAAAAGACGGTAGTTTACCCACCGCTGCCTTAGGTTCTTGGTAAGTCTCACTTTATACTCCAAATATTACAATTCTATTCTCGTGAATGCGACATTTTTCTTGTAACATTGCGCCATATTTGCAACTTTCTTTTGGAAAAATCGGACTTTGACTTGAAATATTCAGGATTTAGTGTTCTAAAGTTGCAGCTTTTCCTCACATTATTACATCGTTTTCCCCGTACTGTTATAGGGTTATACGGTATACCGGTATTAGTATAGTACCGCAATACTAATGAATCATATTCGGTACTATACCGCCTCTGAAAAGTACCAGTCTGCCTTTGCTTACTTATTAAAAAAAGACAAGTTGTCTTGTATGTTCACTATTTTATTTAAGGACAAACTTGCAATAAGAAACATATGTTTAATGTACCGTAAGATTTTGTTTTAAAATAAAGCCAATAATGCAATTTTTTGTGGTCCCCTTTATATAGAGTAGCACCGAAAAGTACCGAAAGGTATCAAAATAATTTTAGTACCGGTACTGGTACCAAAATATTGGTATCAGGACAACACTATAATGTTAGTATGAGTCAAGTTATTTTGTACTTTATCCTCCTTGAAAATAGCTTCCCATGTTGCTGTTCTGTATAAAAGGCACCAACATGGAAGTCAGATGAAGTCAAAGTGGCAATTTCTTATGAATGATCTGATCAGACAAGGCCAGGTTACCCAGCGAAAGCCGACAGAACTCGCCAATATCTGCACAAGTCGCATAAATGGTTGATTTTTGTTCAATGACCAATGGCTTCCAAGTACCTAATAGAAATGAACACAAACCTGCTTACACAAAAAGGCACAGTATATAATTCCCTAAAATTAGGTACTATTTTCTTGTTGGCCCATTTAAAAGTCGACATTTTCATGAGATTCTGATCAAACTATTTGTGAATGGTTGAATTATTGTTTTCATTTGTCCAAATCAGGGGTCGGCAACCCGAAATGTTGAAAGAGCCATATTGGACCAAAAATACAAAAAGAAAATCTGTCTGGAGTCACAAAAAAATAAAAGCCTTGTATAAGTGTTATAATGACGACAACACATTATGTAAGTCTCTGTATTATCTATAATAGCCTACTATCAAAATTACTATGTGTCGCAGGCTGACGCAAATCTTTGCTGACAGAAATGTTGAAATGTAATATTTATTTTACACTTTTTTATAACATTCAAAATCATTAGTAAAAAGGAGGCTTCTCAGAGGGTGAGATAACTCCTAGAAATTACTGGCTTAGAAATGCCAAAGGTATAGATGTGTGTGTCCAAGTTAAAGGAAACGGCAGGCTGTCTTCTATTAGATTTATTACAATCTTTGCAAGCTGGGTAACGTTTGCTGTGGTCTATAACGGTACACAAACAACAATCAGAAATGCAGTCAATATTACATACAGAAAATGTGTCTGAGACATACACATATAAATCAAATTAAGAGAACTTAAAGGAAATTAAATGAGCTCAAATATACCTACACACGATGCATAATGATGCAATATGTACACACAGCTAGCCTAAATAGCATTTTAGCATCGATTATCCTGCAGTAATGCAGTGACCAAATATGCCTGATTAGCCCTCCACACAAGTTTAGCAGTTAATTGTTATTTATTCGAAACATTATTCATAACAAGTACCCCACAGCTCTTTTTAAGCAGATTGGTTATGATGCTGATGTTCACCACTAGAGTACCAGAGCTTCAATTCAAGGTCTACTTGCATTACCACCACCAAGAACTAATTCAATGAAAATCACTGTTGTATACAGAGACATTTTATTATGGAATACTCTTCATGCAAATATTAGGACTATTCCCAGTAAAATAGCATTTAAAGAAACATGTACAGTCACTTTTTAGACTTAAGAGTTAATCTTTCATGTTATTAGTTTGAGAATTGTTTTCTTTTCTTTCTCTTTCCTTTCTTTTACTGTTGTAACTGGATTTGCATATGTTCTGTAACTGTATCTGTGTACTGTTATTTTATTTTATTATTTTGAGAATTTTCTTTTTCTTTTCCTTTCTTTTATTTGTAATTGGATTTGTGTATGTTTTGTAACTGGATCTGTGTACTATTATTTTACTTTGAACTTTTGGAAAAGGACCCCAGGAAGACTAGCCTGGCGTTTGTGCGTCGGCTAATGGGGATACTCAATAAACAATAAACAAGTCAATAATATCAACAAAGCTCACCTTTGTGTCTTCACGGACAATATTAAAAGTTTGGTGGACAAAATGAGACAAAAAAAGAATGGCATAAAAGAGGTCTTTGAAGGTTGGAGAAAGTTGTAAATGTAAACAAACTATGGTGAGTTCAAGGACCGCCAAAATTAGTAGGACAAAACGGCACTCGCCAAATAGTCTCAGTTAATATAAACCAGGGGTACGGATCAGGCCCGCAAACATGTTTTAACCGGCCCGCGGGATGAGTTTGCTATGTATAAAAATGTACCTGAAATTTTTGAATGAAAGAAACTGCTGTTCTAAATGTGTCCACTTGATGTCGCAATAGCAATTCTTTGTATCTTTGTAGATGATGTACAAAATAAACCACATGATGTTAGTACATCAGTTGAGGAAAATGACCAAACTACATCAATAACATACTGTAATTTGATTTTGATATAATTTTCTTATCTTCATAGATTGAAAATGAACACCAATGAGTTGACTGATGAACATTATCACATAATTTATTCAGAAAATATAAATAACGACAAATAAAGAAAGAATACTATTAACCGCAACATGTAAGTCTAAAAAAAAAAACAACATTATGATTTGTACATTTTCAGAATGTGCTTGTTCTATTTTTAAACAAAGAAAACAATCTGAAGTTGTATTTATTTTTAAGTTATCGTGCCCAGGGTTCATACACCTTTTCCATGGCCAAATTCAAGCACTTTTTAAGGACTTTCAAGATCAATTTTCCAGTTTTTGCACTATCCTTCAAAAGGCGAAAACCAGTGTGAATCAATCCATAGCCTTGTTGTTTGAGGTCACCAAATGCTGTCCGTAGGAGAAATGTGGAAAATCTGCTAAAACCTAAGCCTAAACATTGAAACAGCAGTTATCGTTAACTTTATGGTGCATAGAAAATGAAGCCGTGTTTCTGTAGACTATTCAATGTCATTGGTGTTTGCAAACGTGTCTCCATTTGTGTTGTTTTTCACATTTCTTCTTCTTTTTTTTACTTACAGCACTCAATAACATCGAACAGCACCGATTGATTCACACCGTATTTGTGCTTGTAAATTGCATAATGTGATATAAATACACGCACCCTCAAAATGTCAATTTCACTCATTTAGTAACAAAATTGTTCCACATTAATATAAGGATAATATATTAAAGGAAAATATTTTGTTGGTTTCACAACAAACCTTTCATTAAGCACATCTAGCCTTATAACTGTGGCTATGATAACAAATCGATTTTTAGTTGGGGAAGTTCTTAACATTATAATTTATCATTATCGCTTTTTTCCTTTCATAGCTCCTAATAACTGTCCGTAATTAACATGTAATCTAGCGCTGATCTCACAGTTTAGGTCTAGCATGTACCAAAAGGTTAGAAAACAAAACTTTAGCTAACGTTAGTTAACTTGTAAGGCTAGTAATCTATGTGGCTTACCTTTCATATAACTCGAGACTCTCCCATTGCGAAAAGCTGAATTTCCTTTTTGCTTACTTTGCAGCAGGCTACACATGGATTTGGTCCACGTTTTATCCAAAGTTTGTATTTGTCATTTTCTATCCAATGCTCATTAAAACGACAACCTCCCGGCATGATGGACCGATGCACCACTGTCCTCTTGGGGGCGATGCAGAGCCGCATATACATGACAACAACCTAATGTAAGGGCTCGTGCAAAGCCAACAGATCAAGCCTGTAGCTTTCATTTTTAAGGAAACTTATTTGATTTTTTTCCATCTTATAAATAGCCTATTGAGTCAGATTGCTTAGAAATATGACATTTCCAAGCATTTACAAGCACTTCACCCAAAATTCAAGCATTTTTCAAACCTTGAAAACACAAAAACGGGACGGTGTGGCGCGGTTGGGAGAGTGGCCGTGCCAGCAACCTGAGAGTTCCTGGTTCAATCCCCACTTTCTACCAACCTCGTCACGTCCGTTGTGTCCTTGAGCAAGACACTTCACCCTTGCTCCTGATGGTTAGCGCCTTGCATGGCAGCCCCCGCCATCAGTGTGTGAACGTTTGTGTGAATGGGTGAATGTGGAAATAGTGTCAAAGCGCTTTGAGTACCTTGAAGGTAGAAAAGCGCTATACAAGCATAACCCATTTACCATAACATTAAAATCCAAGCATTTTCAAGGTTTTTAGTAGGGATGTCCGATAATATCGGACTGCCGATATAATCGGCC
Source organism: Entelurus aequoreus (assembly GCF_033978785.1). Taxonomy (NCBI): domain Eukaryota; kingdom Metazoa; phylum Chordata; class Actinopteri; order Syngnathiformes; family Syngnathidae; genus Entelurus; species Entelurus aequoreus. The sequence continues at coordinate 50,864,494 of NC_084742.1, forward strand.
GATAAATGCTTTAAAATGTAATATTGGAAATTATCAGTATCTGTTTCAAAAAGTAAAATGCATGACTTTTTAAAACGCCGCTGTGTACGCGGACGTAGGGAGGAGTACAGAGCGCCAATAAACCTTAAAGGCCTACTGAAATGAAATGTTTTTATTTAAACGGGGATAGCAGATCCATTCTATGTGTCATACTTGATCATTTCGCGATATTGCCATATTTTTGCTGAAAGGATTTAGTAGAGAACAACAACGATAAAGTTCGCAACTTTAGGTCTCTGATTAAAAAAAGCCTTGCCCCTACCGGAAGTAGCGTGACGTAGTCAGTTGTTCGCCTCCTCATATTTTCCTATTGTTTTCAACGCAGCTAGAGTGATTCGGACCGAGAAAGCGACGATTACCCCATTAATTTGAGCGAGGATGAAAGATTTGTGGATGAGGAACGTTAGAGTGACGGACTAGAATGCAGTGAAAGACATATCTTTTTTCGCTCTGACCGTAACTTAGGTACAAGCTGGCTCATTGGATTCCACACTCTCTCCTTTTTCTATTGTGGATCACGGATTTGTATTTTAAACCACCTCGGACACTATATCCTCTTGAAAATGAGAGTCGAGAACGCAAAATGGACATTCACAGTGACTTTTATCTCCACGACAATACATTGGCGAAGCTCTTTAGCTACTGAGCTAACGTGATAGCATCTGGCTCAAATGCAGATAGAAACAAAATAAATAAATCCCTGACTGGAAGGATAGACAGAAGATCAACAATACTATTAAACCATGTACATGTAACTACACGGTTAATAATTCTCAGCCTGGCAAAGCTTAACAATGCTGTTGCTAACGACGCTGAAGCTAACTTAGCAACTTAGCAACCGGACCTCACAGAGCTATGATAAAAACATTAGCGCTCCACCTACGCCAGCCAGCCCTCATCTGCTCATCAACACCCGTGCTCACCTGCGTTCCAGCGATCGACGGCGAGGACTTCACCCGATCACAGATGCGGTTGGCGGCTAGCGTCGGTTGGCGGCTAGCGTCGGCTAGCGCGTCTGCTATCCAAGTAAGTCCTCCTTGTTGTGTTGCTACAGCCAGCCGCTAATACACCGATCCTACCTACAACTTTCTTCTTTGCAGTCTCCATTGTTCATTAAACAAATTGCAAAAGAGTCACCAACACAGATGTCCAGAATACTGTGGAATTATGAAATGAAAACAGAGCTTTTTGTATTGGCTTCAATGGGCTACCGATACTCCTGTTTCACTGGCTATGTCACGCGCATACGTCATCATCAAAAGGTGTTTCCAACCGGAAGTTTAGCGGGAAATTTAAAATTGCACTTTATAAGTTAACCCGGCCGTATTGGCATGTGTTGCAATGTTAAGATTTCATCATTGATATATAAACTATCAGACTGCGTGGTCGGTAGTAGTGGGTTTCAGTAGGCCTTTAAAGGCACTGCCTTTGCGTGCAGGCCCACATTTTAAACCTACCGTATTCAAACCATTCCAACATCAACACATTCCACCATTCTGGAAATTCAAACCATAATTTTTCCAAGTTCAAAAACAGTCCAGGATTTTCCAGGATTTTCCAGAATTCCTGCTTTTCCAAAGCCCTCTTTCCACCCTTTTTTCTGGCGACTACTCCTTCCACATTTTTATAAGCATTTAAACTGTTCCACCGTCAGAATATTCCTTTTAATTAGGACAAAAAACGTAGTTGTTTTTTGAATAGCAAAAATTCCGGGTTTTCCAGAAACTCCGGGAATTCTGTAATACCATTTCTCAGTTCAACATGTTACTAAATTTTTAACACCAACCATTTTAACTCCTTCAGACCATTCCATTTTCAAAAAAATTCCAGCTTTTACCGAAATTCCCAATTGTTCTGAAATTTCCATTGAAATCAATGGGATATTCTTCAAAGTTCCACAATTCCCACATTTTTCCGCGGATTCAAACCGTTCCAACGTCAAAATATTCAGCCTGTTCAGGAATTGAGTGCTCTACTTCTACAATTCTAAAAAAAATTCCCGGATTTCCCATAATTCATTTCTTTTTTTTTGCATTTTCCCCATTCAAAATGAATTGGCCATTTTTCAAACTTCCACAATTCCCACATTCTTCAACTGATTCAAACTCTTCCACCTTCAACACATTTCACTCGTCCTGGGTATTCAAACTATCATTTTTCCACATTCAACACACTTCCAGGAATTCCCGTTTTTTAGTAACCTATTTCCACCCTTCTTAAGTTCGACTACTCCTTTCACATTTTTCAACCCATTTCAACCGTTCCACCATCAAATCACTCCTCATATTCAGGACAAAAACTAACTTGGTTAAGGAACAAGAAAAATTCCTGGTTTTCCCCAAATTGCAGGAATTTCTCAATTAAAAACTGTTACTAATTCAACATTTCTTGACCGATTTAAACAATTCCAACACCAACCAATATAGCTCATTCAGGACATTCATGCTCCTAATCATTTTCCCAAAAATCCCGCTTTTCCCAAAATTCCCAAATTTCCAGGAAGTTCCTATTGAAATGAATAAATGCTTTAAAATGTAATATCGGAAATTATCGGTTTCAAAATTATCGGTATCGGTTTCAAAAAGTACAATTTATGGCTTTTTAAAACGCCGCTGTTTACACGGACGTAGGGAGAAGTACAGAGCCTCAATAAACAAATACCCAGAACTCCTTGCAGCACTAACTCTTCCGGGACGCTACAATATACACCCCCTGCTACCCTCTACCCAAACCCCGCCCACCTCAACCTCCTCATGCTCTCTCAGGGAGAGCATGTCCCAAATTCAAAGCTGCTGTTTTGAGGCTTGTTAAAAAAAAATAATGCACTTTGTGACTTCAATAATAAATATGGCAGTGCCATGTTGGCATTTTTTTCCATAACTTGAGTTGATTTATTTTGGAAAACCTTGTTACATTGTTTAATGCATCCAGCGGGGCATCACAACAAAATTAGGCTTAATAATGTGTTAATTTCCCGACTGTATATATCGGTATCGGTTGATATCGGAATCGGTAATTAAGAGTTGGACAATATCGGAATACCGGCAAAAAAGCCATTATCGGACATCTCTAGTTTTTAGGCACCCGTATGAACCTGTGCCGTGGTTTTACCAGTTCGGTCCACTTGGGAGTAGATTTTTCTCCATGTGGCCCCCCGGATCTAAAATGAGTTTGACACCCCTGATGTTAATAGTGTGATTTCTAACAATTAGGGAGGTTTGTGTCATGTTTGCCCTCCTACAGAAACCATATTAAAACAAAAAAATTATTGTTTTTTCCTCCTCTTTTATTTATATATATATATATATATTTTTATTTTATTTTTAATTTTTTATTATTATTATTATTTTATTTTTTTATTATTATTTTTGAAAATCTGTCCTGTATTTTCTACCGCTTGTTACTCTGTGTTTCCTAGCCGCTCAGGCAAATCATATTGTCTAAAAATGCATTTTCCCATCGATAACGTGACATCCTCGCGCCGCAATAAATATATATATATATATATATATATATATATATATATATATATATACATATATATATATATATATATATATATATATATGGCCCCCCGCCAAATTGTTTTAACCTAATGCGGCTCCCGATTTGAAGTTTGGGGACCCCTGGTTTAGATCCATGAAGGAAAAAAGAAAGTGAATGAATGTTTATAACTGAACAAATTTACATATGCATAAACATTTATTTTCTTTTGTATTGTTTTTGTAATGAATTAAGTAACGTTTATGACAACCTTTTTCCAAAACACAATATAGAATGTGAGATATAACAGGATAATGCATACATTTATCGTTTGTATTCAAAACGGTTACAAAAAAGTGGGACCCCAAAAAATTTACTGCGGCACCCCACTTTTATGACTTGATGGGGTCTCTGGGACCCCGTTTTGAAAATTCCTAGCGCCAACGCTGATGGAGTATTGGTGCGTGCAAAACAGCACGCACCAATGGCCTGTGGCCTGGTTCTAATATTGATTGATTGATTGATATATTTTTATTTCAAATATGCATAAAAACAAGAGCAAGCCTGATCCAATACAGTGCTATAGCCTTAACAGCCATTATAACAAAATGAAAAACAATGGAGAATAAAAAACAAAAACAAATGAGCATTGGACTTTCTTTTTCTTTTCTTTTTTTTTTTCCTTCTTTTTTTTTTTACATATTTGAAAAGGAGTGAGAAGAAGTTTACACTTATTTAATCCCACCCCTTTTCTTTAAATCATAAATTACTCTGAGCTAGAACTACCTGTTCACTCAATGTACAAACTCAAAGAACTTATATATACTGTACATACATCATAGATATATACATACATATGCACACTACACACATACATAGCCACATCATTACCACTAGTGATCATGGAAATGGTATGATGCCACCACAACAACACCACTGCCTCAATGGGCCGCCCCACACTCTTCTGTAACACAAACAACCCAATATCAAAGCCCTTCTTCATCTCTGTACCTCTGGAATACCATGTACTTATACTTCTTTTTAAACTGGTTTAATACTAATCAGATATAATTTATTTGCGGGCCAGATCCGGCCCGCGGGCCTTGACTTTGACACATACAATTTAAAAGGGACATGTTTTAAATGTAAGGCTAAAAATAAGCTAATAAGTTAACATTTTAAACAAAATTGACACTTTTCAGCACTCTTAAATGTTGTGATAATACCCAAAGAAAAGCAGTTTACCTCTGTTGTTCAAAGTAAAATGTGAAAGAAAATATTTTTTAAAAAGCATTCTACTTTTTAATTTTTTTTTTTTTTTTAAAGTACTTTAAAAACAGTGGTCCCAAACCACCGGTACCGGTCCGTGGATCGATTGGTACCGGGCCGCACAAGAAATAAAAAAATAAAAATAATTGTTTTTTCCTCCTCTTTTTTATACATGTTTGAAAAAGCTCCAACAGAGCCACGAAAGAGCCGCGGGTTGCCGACCCCCAGTCCAAATACTTTTGTCCGGCCTCTTTCTGGTCTTGGTCGTGTGCTGTTGTAACATCATCATGACATTATCCCCGATTTATTTTATTGTGTTAACACAAAAAATAATATGAGGGTAATATGAGGGAACATTTTGGCAAGAAATGTATTAACAAAACCAAACAAATCCCAGGAGAAAGGCCTTCGCGTGAGAGGAACCCACCTATAGATATCTCCTCTCTCTCGCTTCGCTACACAATCCCTGCATCGCAATTCTGCCCTTTTTTCTGTTTGCCACCCA